>NC_135387.1:8325851-8625851 GCF_051989625.1 Stigmatopora argus | reverse complement strand
GAGCTTCTGGAAGACTGCGGTTTCAACTGGTATCAACTCACTGGTTGCTGGTACTGGTGGCAGCTGAAGGTGGTCCATTGACGGGAGTCTCTCACCTTCTTGATTTTCTTCAGACACTCCAAAAGTGAAAGAGGGCTGAGCTTCTTCTGTATTCTGTAACTTGCTGCTTCTCCGCCATTGGAATCGTCATTAGCCAAAGACTCCAAAGCGTACCGAAGTCCCCCAGGCTTCCTCCGCTCGTCGCCACCGTTTTCTACTCCACCGTCATCGTCGGTGGCCCCACCAAGTGGTGTCGGTTCGATGTTACACGATGACTGACTGCCAGGGATGGGCTGCTGCATCTACAAATGAGCAGATTGCCAACATTTGTCCCAGTTCCCAGCCCAGAGGAGGTCATGGTGAAGAGGGGTGACGATGAGTTATAGTTGAGCTCAGTGATGACAGCTGAGGCCAATCAGCTAGCCTAACGCGACCCATAACATGGCACAGAGAGCAGCCCGACTTTTATCCTCAGCCATCTTAATTGTAAATAATGAGTGTTTTCTTAGGAAAGGGCTGAAGAGGTGGGGCGTCTCTTAGATTACAGCCTGCCTTAGTCTGTCTGTGAATAGGAAATGGGCAGGATGAAAGGAAGATTGAGGCAGAGCCAGAGCAACGGGCCAATCATCACGTGAAGCGACAGTTTTTTCTTCTGCTCAATCTTGCCAACACGTTAACGTGCCCTGTGATTTGTTTTGGAAAATGTATTTTACAGACTTTAAAAAAGGCCTTTTGATACTTCACTTTAGGATTGAAGTGTTTGTTCTTCCGAATGAAACATAGTCATTGTTGTTGCCTTTTCTAGAGGCCAGTACAGGCATCCCTGCAAACATTCAATTGCCGCTGGGACTCTAATGTATTCAGTGCGAAAAAAGCTGTCTTGATCACAGCTTGATGGTTGACTCTGTTTGCAGAGAGCAGCAAAACCAATTCCCACATTGTGAATATTAATCCTGCAGTGGCTTTTATCATGTTCAGGCTGTGTGACGGCTCTCCACTGTAGGTTTCATCCACAGCCTCACACGCCGGCTGCGGTGGATGTGTAGTATTCTAATACAGCTAACGATTAGATGTTCCTTCAATATTAATTAGAGGCGAGCCACAAAGAAGCGCTTCTGCCTTCAATGCAGATTTGAAGCAGGCCGGCAAACTCTGCTCAAGCACATTAAACTCGCTCCACATTTTAAAAGATGATTGCAGGGCAGTCAACAAGATGGTGGAGAATGAAAAATGATTGCTTGAAATGGAAAAAGCTGGAAGCAGCCTCACCTCAACAAAGTCCGCTCATAATGTAAGAGAAGGGCACGAACAAAACAAAGATATTTTATTCTCTCTAGGCCTGTAAAGTTGCATCATGTAGTTGAAAAGGATGAGCATCTTACCACAGAGTTTTCCGTCTTGATAGATTTAACATGCTTGTAGTCCCCAAAGCCTGTTGGAGGGCTTTCATCTGTTCTCCTCTCATCAATTGTTTCTGTGTTAAGGGTCTGGTTCTCGGTGTCGTCCCGAGACGGCAGCTTGGGCGCCAGGTCGCCACGCTGCCTCTTTGTGACGTGCGCCTCTGGCCCATGGACCGTTTTCACATGCTTCCTCAGCGAACTGGGGTCGGTGTAACGCTTAATGCAGCCCGGGATCTTGCAGACATACGGTTTCTGTCAAGATGCGGATTGTCACAAGCTTATATTTAGGTAATTGACGAAGAAGAACAGATATTGTCTGAAATGTCTGAATGTTAAGACCAACCGGTATATATATATATATATATATATATATATATATATATATATATATATATATAGAGAGAGAGAGAGAGAGAGAGAGAGAGAGAGAGAGAGAGAGAGATACAGATGTATGTAGTATATGTATGTATATATATATACTGCGGCATATGCATAGATGTTTGGTTGGTGATCTGCCTCCTACTAGCTGACTTGAAGGAAGGTAAGTGGCAGACAGTGTGCGGTAATCGAGAGGTAAGCGACCTGTATGTAATCGAGAGGTAAGCGACCGGTATCCACAACAGCGGAATGACAAATTACAAGTCCGTAACTTACACTTATTTAGGTCTTTTGCCGATTAAACGTAGCTTATGGAGAAGCACCATCAATTTCGTCACACGCAGTTTCTGCGTGTGATGACAAGTAGGCTTTTTTGTGTTGTGGTAATGACGACATGGCCTATGTCCGATTATTATTATTATTATTATTATTATTATTATTATTATTATTATTATTATTATTATTATTATTATTATTATTATTATATATATATCATGCAACACGCTTATTTATTTATTACCTATATATGTCTAAAATGTCTTTTCCTGTTTCTGTATTCTCACCCTCTTGCTACTGTGACATGAGTGAAATTTCTTGAATACGGGATGAATAAAGTTATCTAATTTAATCCAATTACCTTCAAACTTCTTGAAAAATAAGATACCTCTTGTTTGATACTTATTCCTCAAGAAGAGGTCATAAACATTAAAAGGCTTGATTAGCAAAGTGTGGTTGATGTATGCTTACATTTGTATTATACATGATTGATTTGATATATACATGTTGTTGTTGGTCTCAGGATAAGTATATTTTAGTATTTTCTAAGTGGATTATTTAAAAAAAATTGAAAGAGAGTGTAAAATGTCCTCTAAGCCTGCAATGGCCTATTTGTCTTAATCTAAAACATTCATTTACAAGCCTGTCATGACTTTTACCTCGTTGGAGTGTGTACGGTTCTGGTGTTTGGCTCTGTCCGAAGCGTTGGAAAAGGCCTTGTTGCATCCCTCGTGCTCACACATGTAGGGTTTCTCCCCAGTGTGAGATCGCAGATGCGTTTTAAGATTTTCCAGACGAGAGTATGCCTTAAAGCAGCCCTCAAACTGCGGCTCACAAACAAGACGGCAACAAAATATCAGATACCGCTCTCCAGCAAAAGAGTCAGTTTTTCCCCACGGTGCCGTAGGCCATTTCTTAGCCATCTGTCACCTACCGTGCACTTGTGCGGTTTCTCTCCTGTGTGCCGGCGCATGTGAACCACCAACATGTACTGAGCCTTAAAGGGCTTCTGGTCCCTTGAACATTCATCCCACCGGCACACAAACTCTTTCTTCTCCCCGTGGATGTGATCATTATTGATGTGCTGTTGGACACAAACATGCCTGAGTATTTGTAGTTGACCACAGAGATAAAGAGGAGAAATAAATCTTGTCGCAGTTTATCATAAAATTAGAAACATGAGTATTCATATCCACGATCATGCAAAGCTGCACTCTCTTACAGCTACTGAAGGCTTTATCATTTTTAAATTGAATAATCTGTAATCATCGCAAGGACCACTCCATGCCCCTCCAATGACTGGAAGAGGGAAGGTGGCTGGCTGGCAGAAATATTTTAACATTTAATCACTTTATTATAGCTCTGCACATCCTATTACATTTGTTTTAGACTCTTCTGCTCACGCCACATCATCATTGAATTACAGCCATTATCAATGGCAAAGAATTTTTTAAGTGTCAAAGTCATCCAAACTGTTGTCATCAACACCACAAACTGACTCCCCCAGATGTCTTGACTTGAAATCTTACATGCACAAGCTGGTCTTGTGTTTCATACTCAGTGCTGCAGCCTTCCCAGTGACAGTTGGACTCAAACGTGACTTCCGGATCTGCTTTGGCGTCGTCACAGTCCACGTCCTCCTTTGGCTCCAATGAAATTCCTCGATGGCTCTGTGGCGGCACGCTAACCTATGGGCCGACATCACACGGAAACGGTTGAACATCTTTGGGACAAAATGACAATGAATACCTAAATTGAAGGTCCAGATTTACAAACTGTGATCCAAATTTCCCCAAAATTATTGATCAGTCTGGATCTTCCTTGAAATGACGCATACGCATGTGCAATTGTGCGTGTGAACATGCTGACTGCAGCGTGTTTGTGTCTGGGCCGAGCACCCCATCTTCATCAATTGTGGTGGCCCCAAGACGCCTACCACCGGCGCCGCGCTCATGCATCACGCGGCAACTTGCGTCGCCATCCACGAAGAGGCGGGAATTTGTCACGGAACGGGAAAGAAAAAAATCCTCACATGACGCCAAAACCATCGGCCAATATTTCATGAAAATGAAGTACACTGGCACAGTTTACACTATCTCGGGAGAGAGGGGGGTCGGGAAGGGGTTTGGGGGGGCTGCTGTTGGAGTGTTGTAATGAGGGTGCGGAGAGACGCAAAGCTCTTACCGTGCGGACTTTTCTAAATCACAAATTTGTTTCACAAGGAGGTCACATGAGGGATCGATATTCACTCACTAGTGAACTTGGTGCTTTGGAATCAGGTTTAACCTTTGACCTTTTGGTGATGATGGGTTCAAGTGTGCAGCTGATGACTGATTCTCCGCAAGGGTTCTGAAGAGAACACATTTTAGGCTAATCAGTATTATTTAAGAATATCTTTGATGAATTGTTTTCTCACTGTTGAAAAAAATGCTTGTTATACATGAAGTTAACCTTGAAAAAAATTAAGTTTGCTAGCCAATAGTCACACTCAAAAGAGGTGATGTCACAAGCAGGTTGGACCCTGCTTGGTAACATTAAGACTGTGTTTAAAAGTGTTGGACTAAATTCTATTTTTATACAATATAACACTCCATGCTGTTATAAGGTGTAAATCACTATGTGCCAAATCGGTGCTTTTCCGTCTCCTTTGTATTTTATTCGTCCAATACATTTCATTGATGGTCAAGCGTGAGGACAGGAAAGAATAGAGGGCAGGGTGAGTGCAAAATTTTAACTCATTGGCTGACAGTAATGGCGACAGATATTTTGACTGGAAGAGGCTGTCAGCCTTCCATTTCAAAATAGATCGGCCGTCTAACTTTTTGTTAACGACAATGAATGAAACCCAAATGAGTTTCGTGTAAAAATGAGTTTACTTGGTATGTCCGGTCAGTGGTGCGGGCGGGGGCAGACAGCGAGGGAATGCCTAGGACTGGTTGGCAGCCGGGGTAGGCGGTCGGTGGCGGGATGAGTGGTGGGACATGGCCCAAAGCCAACAGATGTTGGTAGGCCACAGAGTTGATGGGAGGAGGCAAGGCCAAAGACGGGCTGCTGATGCAAACATAAGGGGGAATATGTCGTCTTTTATGGTGAAAAAATAGACCGTTCACTGTATTTGTCGTGAAGAGTTTTGCTCACCTAAGTCCTCCAACCGACAGGTGTCCGTACGAGCCGCTCGCCATCGAGCCGGACCGGGAGTTGTTGATATAAGCCACTAGTGAGCTGGGTGAGCTCCGGATCATCGCCTGGAAATCCACACTAGTGTCGGACAGCGGTGAGATGGATAGGGCCCTCTTCCTGCTCAGCCTGGGAGCCAGCCGCGACACTGTGGACGATGCACAGCCCAGACATCTTTAAATGACCTCTTCGGTTCTCTGCCTTAATTAGTATTTTCTTTACTTGTTATGTATAAGCTAATTGTTAATTGTTACACATAATAACCTCAGATAAGATATACCGCAGACGGGCTCGTAGCCTAATGTTTAATGAGGGCAATTTAGTGTGAATTGATTCCAATTGGGTCGAAATGAGATTAAGCCGCAAGTCTGAAGTGCACTTGATCTTGAATACTCCTTAACTTAGAGGTCAACTGAAATTTTTAAGTAGACATGTCTCAAATTCTTTAAGGAATTTATTTTTAGTCTTCGTAACTCACTGTATTAAGTTAATATTGCAAACATGATCAATGAGTCTAATTAACTTGCTCTTTCAAGTTTGTTTGCCATACTTCTGAATCTGAATAAATTGAATTTAGAATAGTATGTTGTTGAACTAATAGCCTCACTCCCAATACCTTAATAAGAATGCAGTTTCAACCGGGCACGCAAATAAGATGCTTCGCTCAGGGGTCTGCGCACTGAGCTCCCATTTTTACTTTAGTTTTCCTTTAAACCTTGAAAGTTCAAGTAAAATTTGTTGATTTGAATTTCAAACTCAGCTATTTTTAATGTATTAATATTAATATAAACTCAACCACTAAACTGTTCAAATTGTTTATTTAAAAAATGAACAGGAGTTTTAAAAAATGGTGTACCATTAGATTAATTAACCTAATAATTTGAGTTGAGTGGTGGGCCCCCAACCAGGAGTTGTTGTTTTGATATGACAAGAGGTATCGGATTTTCAACCTTTTAGAGCAGGGGTGTCAGACTCGGTTTGGTTCGCGGGCTGCGTTAACGTCAACTCGATTTCATGTGGGCCAGACCATTTTAGATATAATATTTAATTGTTTTAAATAAATGGATTAAAAGAACTGGATTAAAATCCCTGAATATTCAGTTTTTTTATAGATCTAAAACAATGTTTATTTTTATCTTTTTAATATATTTTTAGAATTTACAAAATGATTTTTGAACTAAAAACACAGAAAAAAATGATTAAAAAATTACAATTATTGATTAAAAAGGAGGAAAATCAAAGAAAATTTAATATACATCTATACTCTTCATTTTAATTTGATCCTAAAACAGAAAGTCGGCACTCATGATTTACTTTCCCGGGCCACACAAAATGATGCGGTGGGCCAGATTTGGCCCCCGGGCCGCCACTTTGACATGTGTTTTAGAGTCTTAGTTTTTTTTTTTGCTATAATCTTAGATTGCAAATCTTAAACTGGGTTTTAGACATGATAGTTTATTCATAAATAATTTATAAAAACTACACAGTGTTTATTTGAGAATGTAAAGTACATACAATGACTGTAGAGGGGGCTCATGTCATCTTGACAGGACTCACCATCAATGGGGGCCACGTAATCTGGCAGGTGGGTCCCAGCCGCTAAACCTGTCCCCTGCATGAGAAGCTCGCCGTAGGCGCTGTGGTGACTGGCCATCAATTGATAATACTCCCTGGTCAGACTGAGCCCAGTTGGCGAAGGTGGCTGTAGCCCAAACAGGCCGGCATCTCTAAAGGGCTCGTGAGACACTGAGGATGATAAAGTTACATGCTGTTGATGACACAAAACCTGGCTTTTGTACTCCTGAACTTTTGTGCTTTTTTAAGCTTTATTTCACTATCCGACAGAACGCAGGAGAAGATTTATGTCCTCTGCTCCCTTCCAATCCCGAAGTCTAATTCCTGGCACCCTGCAAATCACCTTTCTTGGATCAAATTGCAGCGGTTTATAGGCGGCTGCCATTTTATTGAATTGAAAAACTTCCCCTGCCAAGTAAAAGTTTGTTAGGTCGGACTTACAGTCAGAGGGAGTGAGGCCTCTAGCTGCTGAGATCATTGACAGCGTTGGGCTTCCATGCAGATAGTGCTCCACGTGAGGGTTGACATACACATGCTGCGGGCTGAAAGGGGAGTCGCCGGTCGACATGGACGTAGGAGAGAGACGAATCAGGGAGACGTCGGAGATGATGGGTCTGCCTGGCAAACCTACAGGCCTGGGTTGGAAACACTTTGATTAGCGTATCTGGAAGTGATTGTTGATGCTCAGAGCCACAATGTCTGCTTGTCTTCAGCAAACGGGTAAAAGTATTTTTATGTAGTCACCATTTGTACAGTTATTGAATGGGATTTGGGTTAAAAGGCATTTCAGAAATCCTCAACACAAATGCTTTTATATTAAGTAGAGTGTGTCTGAGTGTTTCAGTGGTAGTTCTCAGAATTTCAGTTCCGTACAAGTGAGTGTTTAATTAGTAGTGTGGGAGCTGTGTAGAATGGGTGTGAATTTTTCATTCATGTGAATTTGAGAGTGAGAGGTTAATAAATCCTATGAGTCCATTTACAGTACTGACTGAGAATTTTAGTTTTGTGTTTGAATAATTGTAGTGAGTTGTTTGTGCAAAAGTTTCAGTAGTGCCTGTAAGACTTTCCGTTTTCATGTATGTGTGAGAGAGTGAATTTTAGTGTCTCTATGAATTTGATTCCTTCAGCAGAATAGAGATGTTTTCTGATTGGACACTATAAATTGCCCCTAGGTATGGCTCCAGCACCCCCCGTGACCCTAATGAGGATAAAGCGGTTCAGAAAATGATATATATATATATATATATATATATATATATATATATATATATATATATATATATATATATATATATACATATATACAGTTGTTGTCAAAAGTTTACATACATTTGTGAAGAACATAATGTCATGGCTCTCTTGAGTTTCCAGTTATTTCTACAACTGGTTTTTCTCTGATAGAGTGATTGGAACAGATACTTCTTTGTCACAAAAAACATTCATGAAGTTTGGTTCTTTTATGACTTTATTATGGGTTAACAGGAAAAGTGATCAAATCTGCTTGGTCAAAAATATACATACAGCAACACTTAGAAAGTTGTGTCAGGCCATTTAAATAGGGCTCATTGGATGCAAACGCTGACAAACGCTACAATGGGAAAGTCAAAGGAGCTCAGCATGGATCTGAAAAAGCGAATCCTTGACTTGAACAAGTCAGGAAAGTCACTTGGAGCCATTTCAAAGTAGCTGCAGGTCCCAGGAGCAACAGTGCAAATAATTGTTTGTAAGTATAAAGTGCATGGCACTGTTTTGTCACTGCCACGATCAGGAAGAAAACGCAAGCTATCACCTGCTGCTGAGAGAAAATTGGGCAGGAGGGTGAAGATTCAACCGAGAATCACCAAAAAGCAGATCTGCCAAGAATTAGAAGCTGCTGGAACACAGGTGTCAGTGTCCATAGTCAAGCGTGTTTTGTATCTCCATGGACTGAGAGGCTGCCGTGCAAGAAGGAAGCCCTTGCTCCAAAAGCGGCACCTTAAGCCTCGACTGAAGTTTGCTGCTGATCACATGGACAAAGATAAGACCTTCTGGAGGAAAGTTCAGTGGTCAGACGAAACAAAAATCGAGCTGTTTGGCCACAATGCCCAGCAATATGTTTGGAGGAGAAAAGGTGAGGCCTTTAACCCCAAGTACACCATGCTTACCGTCAAGCACGGTGGTGGTAGTATTAAGCTGTGGGGCTGTTTGCTGCCAATTGAACTGGTGCTTTACAGAGAGTAAATGGGATAATGAAGAAGGAGGATTACCTTCAAATTCTTCAAGATAACCTAGTCATCAGCCCGAAGATTGGGTCTTGGGCACAGTTGGGTGTTCCAACAGGACAATGACCCCAAACACACATCAAAAGTGGTAATGGAATGGCTAAATCAGGCTAGAATTAAGGTTTTCAAATGGCCTTCCCAAAGTCCTGACTTAAACCCCATTGAGAACTTGTGGACAATGCTGAAGAAACAAGTCCAATTCTGTCAAGAGGAGTGGTCAAAGATTCAACCAGACGCTTGTTGATGGCTACCAAATGCGCGTAATTGTGAATTGTGAAGTGAAAATGACCAAGGGACATGTTACCAAATATTAGCGCTGCTGTATGTATATTTTTGACCCAGCAGATTTGATCACTTTTTTCTGTTCACCCATAATAAAGTCATGAGAGAACCAAACTTCATGAATGTTTTTTTGTGACAAAGAAGTATCTGTTCCAATCACTCTATCAGAGAAAAATCAGTTGTAGAAATAATTGGAAACTCAAGAGAGCCATGACATTATGTTTTTCATGTGTATGTAAACTTTTGACCACTTTTGACCACCAGCTGTAGAGGTTTTATAGCCATAAAATAGTTTTTGAGGCTTGGATTGATTCCGAGAGCTGAAGGCGTCGCTAGGAAATTCACGGACATGTACATTATCATCATGCCATACATGTACATGTACATGTACATGTACATGTACATGTACATGTACATGTACATGTACATGTACATATACATATACATATACACATACATATGGTGTCTGTATTCTCACCCTTTTGCTACTGCGACAGTGCATTTCCCGAAAACGGGATGAATAAAGTTATCTAATCTATCTATGTACAGTATACCCATACCATACTGTACTCTTTCTGTACCGTGTGACAGCATTTGGCACCCAGTGTCAGCTTGCAATGATGAAGCGGCTGGCGCTGAAGTGTCATGTCTCCCCATGAAGGAGCAGGGGACCCCTGACGGCGCTACGGGCAACGTTACAAAATGCCAACAGCTCGTAACAAAGTGCCATGCCGGACCACAAATGACACAACAATTCATTTATGGCTCAATGTTGCTGTAATTAGGCGAATTTGGCAGCAGCGATGGGAGGGACAGCTAGATCAAGGTCTTGATGAATGAGGGGTCCACTGTCAAGATCAAATCACATTAATCAAGGTGCCCGAGTCAGAGGACAGGCGTAAAAACCTCCACCGGCACGAGCGCCCCACGCACACGAAGACCGTGTGATAAATGGCTCCACTATTGCCAAGCGTAAAATGTGTGCATTTCAATGGAGGGGCACACCATCCATCCAATTTCTACACCGTTTATCCTCACAAGGGGGTGAATGAGCTGGAGTCTATTCCAGGTGAACGTTTCCTCACCGGTGTACAGCGTGGACGTGCGGCTCGTAATGATACGAGTGGCATCCTTCGTGATGGTGCAAGTCCATGGCGAAGGGCTTGTGGAAGGATGAGAAGATGTGTGGGGCCACTGCAAAAGAGCAGACAGGTCAAATGTTGGCCCTTTGAATCATGAAAAATTAAAGTGGGTTCAAGATTTAACAAAAGCAGACTTAACTGCTGATTAACTGACTTAACTACAGATTTAACTAAAAGCCATAGTTAGTTTGTTGGACTTTGTCTTGATGATGATAATGTATTGGGAAGAATATAAAAATTATCTCCTGTTTCAGAGCACCTGTGTCTAACTTATCTTTGCTGCGTGCCACATCATTATTATGGGTTACTGCGAAGGGCCGTGACATCTGTTTACTAGGTTAATCGACTAATCAACAACTCATCGATGATTAAATAAATTGACAAATGTTTCCATAGTCGATTTTTTTTGAGAGATATTGTTGTTTGTCTGAATCCTTTTTTCAAATAGGCTCCATGGCAAATAGTCTCATTTATTTCTTCAGTTTTTCTATATTTATTTACATTTGTTTAGGTCCAAAATGGGACAAAACAATATTTCCTGTCTTATTTTTTTCAACAAAAGGAAACTATAGAGTCGTAAATATTATTCTTTTATCGTTTAAAATTTTTCATGGTTGCTTTTTTATTTGTATTACAAAATCCAAAAAGAGTATAACTTCTCATTTAACTTTTAATATTTTTAATTTAAAACAATCGGTGCATGATCAATTTTATTTTACCTGAGAGTTTTCCAAAAAAACCTGCAAATATTCTCTGATTTTTCAGTACATTTTCTTGCAAATTGGACTGCAGAAATGTTATTTAAATTATTTCAGTGAACAAAAAATGGCTTAGTTTTTCAGGCTACACAAAATGATACCTTCCCAGTGCCCTGTTTGACATTTGTGTTCTGGACAACCGCAAATGCAGGATTTCTCCCCTTAATAAGGACCCAAATTTCAACTCAACCACTGCCTTAGTAAACATACTGATGATGAAGGTGATGGAAAAAAAACACCACAGCTAAAACCTATTTAGCATCTCTTGAACCCTCTCAAATTGAAGGTAAAGGAGCATAATTTTAACCATCCACCCTAATGTCGTTTCACAAAAGAGGAATCCAGTGATCTTTGGGAGTATTTTGTTAATTAACATTCATGGGAAACTGTTCTACTTCCAAAAAACATTCTCAATCGCATCTCTGGCATGCAAAACTGACATGAAAGCTTCGGAGGTGAGATTTTATTCATGGAACATTTTGAAACTATATATTCTGTACATAATGCATACATTGCCTGCAGCGGGTGTCATGTCGTCTATTTTTGGTGGAACATCTCACAAATATTGAACTAAATGTGAGGATTTTCCTCACTTTTGTCCACACAGCATAGTAGGTGGAGGTCACGGTCATGGATCATTATCTGCTCTTGTCGAGTGGCCTGCGCATCTCACGGGGGCTCCAGACCTTCACGACTCAGCATTCCTGGTCCATTCTTCTCACGCTACACTAGTGACACGCTGACAGACTGACCGCTCCCCAGACGCCTCTCTAAATATCCTCTTTACGTCAACAGAACTTGGCGAGATGCAGCGTCCATGTTCCATGACCACTTTGCACTTCGTATAGTCACTCGTGGAAGTGTTCTTTTTAGACTGTCACTAATCAAGAGGAGTGAACCGTATGGGACGTAAGCACTTGTAATCTTGGCTTTTTCTCAGAGGGCCACCCATCTAAGCGGCGCCACTGCAGTCGACTTGTTCTTCTCTTTCCATCACTGAGACACTTCCATTGTTGTGCTGCCGCAGGAGGCACAAAACCTGAGCACCGGTGAGAGCCGGGGAGGCTGACTTACCTGATGCATCCCCACTAGAGGTCCCCCAGAACCCCCTCCCCACCCAGGCGCACGGCCCGCTTAGACTCTATCTATTAATCTTAGCTAGTGTTTGTTTTACCCTGGTCACATCCACACTCTACCTCTACTTTTTCCCTTATTTTTATGTATGAAAAGTACCTCCCTTTCTGTTCAATTTTCTCAGATCCCTTCTGAAGCATCAGAAAATGAAAGTAAAACTATGATCTAACGCCAAGCACCACTTCACTGAGTTCAAGATGGCGAGGCCACACGGCTTCCTCTGCCAGCTTGTGTGTCATCTGCATGCCGTTAGCGTAATTTGGCTACTTAGAAGAGTGCATATGTTGAAAGAGTGATCACGGCGTGGCGTAATCACCTCTAGCGTGGCTGATTGATGACCGGCGTGTTTAATAGTGCTGCTTAACACACAGGTTTGTCTAGATTAAGTAATTACCTCATCATCCCGTACGCGGCGTGATAAAGAGATGCCGGCGTGCTGGGGAACGAGAGCGATAATTAAAATAGCATCAATTAAATGGCGCTTGTGGGCCTGTCATTGTGCTCCCCAGCTAACATCTATATTAGCCCACCGGCACCCTCGCCAGGGGGGCGCCTGGGATTACGGAAAATGACTCCAATGTGCCATCTCTAAATTAAACAAAGACCCAGTTCTCCCCCTGCTTCGGGGGTGAGAGCATCTAAGAATAACACCGGAAAGTTTCTTAGTGGTTCTTTGTTAACAGAATGCCACATGACCAATAAATGGCTCTACTGTCAATGGGACTCGAAAGCCAGGCTGATCGATTTACAAAATGGTGGTGACGTGCACGATGATGGTCAATACGGTGTCAGAAAAACATTGATTGGTCTTATGAATGAAATCAGTCATATGAAAACAACCTTATTTATTTCAGTCCACACTTGGCCTGGTTTGGTGGTTAATTAGCTACATCTAACGTCACCAACAGCCACAAGACAAAGTGTGTCCGCACAACAATTAGTCTGATGGCACTAATGGCTTTCCGTGCAGGTGTGAGCCCATGCAACAATTTTGCAATAGGCCGGTCTGGAATATTATTAACATCACCATCTTTTTTTCTTCTATGAAATTTAGACCCGTTCTGGCTCCCAGCAGACTTTGGGCGAAAGACAGACTACACCTAAACTGGGCGTTAGACAGCCATAGGGGGGACACAGAGACAGACAACCATTCGCTTGCCCAATCATACCACCACCAAACAGAAATTAATCCCACACTTGCCCGCACTGAACTCAGGCAAGTGAACCCATACACCATGCTGAATGTATAAAGCTAAAGCCACTGTTCTATGGCCAAGACAAAAAAGCACCCCAACACCCCTAAATAAACCTTGCCAGGGAGAAAGAGTGTGATCCCCCTGGAATTGAAACACACCTACCAGTCCCCCTTTATAAAACGGGACCACCACCCCGGTCTGCAAAATCCAGAGGCACTGTCCTCAATGTGCATGCGGTGTTGTAGTGGTGTGTCAACACGATACAACCCTACAAAATCCAGAGCCTTTAAAAACTCCGGGTGGATCTCATCAACCCTGCCACCAAGGAGCTTCTTAGTGACTACAACCCTAGAGATAGGAGAAGCCGCCTCAGAGTCCCTAGGTTCTGCTCCCACACGGAAGAGCATGTCAGTAGAGTTGAGGTCTTTGAAGTATTTGGCCCACTGATTCACAACATCCCAAGTCGAGGTCAGCATAGCCCCGTCCCTCGTAGGCACTGTGAGAGTGGTGCACTGCTTTCCCCTCCTGAGACACGGAAGTTGGCCCAACATTTCCAAGGAATCATTCTCCATGGCCTTGCCAAACTCTGTGCATGCCTGGGTTTTGCAATGAGTCATCATCAAACAGTTTTCCCAAAAAATGAAAAAAATAAATTATTGTCCCCTTCTATTTTTCATAATTCAACTCTGTTATGCGTGTGATGAGAATAAGACTTTAAAATATTCATTCATTCATTTTCTGAACCGCTTATCCTCACAAGGGTCGCGGGGTTGCTGGACACCCTGAATAGGTGGTCAACCAATAGCAGGGCACTAGGAGACGGACAACCACTCACACTCACGCTCATTCGTAGGGGCAATTTAGAGTGTTAAACCAAACTACCCTGCATGTTTTTGGGATGTGGGATGAAACTGGAGCAGCCAGAGAAAACCCACGTAAGCCCGGGAGAACAGGCAAACTCCACACAGTAAGGACCGACCTGGGATCGAACCCTTGACACAAGAACTGTGAGGCTGGCGTGTTAACCACTCGTCCGCCTGGCCGCCTTTTTGTAAAATTTGTATTATTTATTTTACATAACTGTCCTTGTGATTAACCAGTAACCAGTTTAAGGTGTACCCTGCCTCCCGCTCATGGTTGGCTGGGATAAGTTCTACCTCCCACAGACCCTTGTGAGGATAAGCTTGGCCAAGAGTAACACTTCCACTCCATTGAGTAAAATAATTGATGTATAAGTAATGCAAATTCATCATTGACGTATAAGATGAGTACACCAAGCGTTTTATAGTTTAATACATATTATTGAATAATAAAGAGTGGAAAATCCAAAAAATGAAGGCTCATTTTTCGAAAATTGTGAAGCCATTCTAATTCTGCAAGCACACTGAATTTTTAAAGAGGCAAGACAATCAATTTCTTACTTCACAGTTGCAAGAACCCCCAAAAAACATTTTTGTATTTGGGGAAAAAAAACATTTGCAAGCATGACAATTATTGACAAAACACATGGTGCAAGCTCAATGAAACTAACATCTCTCTCATCTCTCATCTCCTTTTCTGAATCGCTTTATCCTTAATAGGGTCGCGGGGGGTGCTGGAGCCTATCCCAGCTGACTTCGGGCCAGAGGCGGGGAACACCCTGAATTGGTGGCCAGCCAATCGCAGGGCACAAGGAGACAAACAACCATACATGCTCACACTCATACCCAGGGGCAATTTAGAGTGTCCATTAGCCTACCATGGAATGTGGGAGGAAACCAGAGTACCCAGAGAAAACCCACACAGGCCTGGGGAGAACATGTAAACTCAACTCAGGTAGACCGACCTGGATTTGAACAAAGGTCTACCACTGTGAGGCCAACGCCCTAACCACTCAGCTGCCAGGCCCCCCATATTTTTTAACATTGTAAATTTAACTCAACACAAAAGTGGAATATATTTAACAAAAATAAAAAAAAGACTTTGGTCTGTGTGTAAACTATTGTGCTGCAGCTGGTCATTAACTTTAGCTACTTTTGGAGTTAGTGTGTTTAGGAGCAAGCCAAAAGGTAGACATCCCAGTGACCCCTGGACGGGGGGCTATTATTCTCCGTCTTATGCCGTCCCCCTCCGGAAGATAAGTCCTCCTCTCTTTTGACCAAGTGCATTTTTCTCTGCCAGAGGCCCGATCACCCCCTCCTCACTCCAGGTGCTTCCGGCAGCGGCGGCCTCCAGTTGCGCCTCGCTATCATCAATAATTCGCCCAATCTTACCCTCCTTATCGCTAACACGCCTCTCTTAAAGCCGCCTGGCCCCACCCCCACTCACCTTTTGCCAAACAGCCACAAATCAGGTTCAACAAATCTGGATGTTATTATCAAGTTGGGATTGAATTTTCAAAGCTAACTAAAATTTGTGACAAAGTCTATTTGATACTACATGAAGAAAATCTCTAGTCTGAAATCTCAGTTCTGGCCAAACTAAATGTAAAAGGAATAATGGGTGAATAACAGCCAGGTTGAGTCACGAGCCACTTTTATTTCACATTGCTTCAGGTTTCCCGCATTTTTTGATATGCAATTGAATTAAGAAGGTCGAGTTACGGCTTGTGTTTGGGTAGCGCGCAAGAGCACCTGGGCCCATTCTAATTGACTCGAAGCGCCGCATCTCCACTTTTTAAACAAAGTGACTCTCGCTTGAGGTTCATTACACGCACCCCATTTCCATAGGCCTCTGGGACCGAGACCTGGGCCGCTCCCGTGGAATAAATGAGCGTGCCATGATAAATGGTTCTATTAGCAATCCAGATTGTTAAACTGTGATATAACAGATCGGAACGGGAGGCGGGGGTCCATTCATTTTCCTCCTCTCTGCACATGTTTCCATGTGTAAATAAGGTATTAAAACTGGGCATTAGCCGCGTTGTGTGATAGAGAGGAAATTGTTCCAAATAAATAACCCGGCCGGCGAATATAAAACAGCCGACACGGCGGCTTCGAGGTGGGCAAAAGTGAGTAGCGTCCCCACACCATAAAAGCGGCTGTCGTATATTAGTTTGGGCCTCAAGGACCTCGCCCCGTCTGGCTTTGTGTTTACTTATCAGGCGCCGCCCGACGAGGGCTTGAGAAATTTCACAAGTAATTACTCTGTCAGCTGATATCTCTGTGGCTGCGGACAGCATGTTGTGATGTTGTTCACTTCAAATTAAAACATAAGATGAGAAAGTTCGGCAGAGGAATTTTATTGTGAAGCTGTGGTTGCTTGAATTATTAAAAAAAAGCGACAATTCCCTGGTTTCATCGTTTTTTTTTTTAACTTTCGATTTATTTTTTATATTTTTAACTTGTGACTAAATAATGCTTATTCCCACCATTACTATATGTAGTAGTACATAAAATTATATTACTATTACTACTTACTACATTGTTCATTCATTCATTATCTGAACCACTTATCCACACAAAGGTTGTGGGGGGGGGGTGCTGGAACCTATCCCAGCTAGTTACGTGCACCAGGCGGTGGCCAACCAATCGCAGGGCACAAGGAGACAGACAACCATTCCCACTCACACTCATACCTATGGGCAGTTTAGAGTGTTAAACCAGCTTATCCTGCATGTTTTTAGAATGTGGGAGGAAAGTACCCTGTGGAAAACCTACGCAAGGCCAGGGAGAACATGCAAACGCCACACAGTAAGGACCCACCCAGGATCGAAGCCTCAACAATGTCTTCACGCAAATGATAAATCAAGAATCAAGACAATCAGAATACTGTATCTGTTGATTACAGTATAGTTAGCAGCCTGACTCGGCAGCCACAATGACCTTCCGAATGAAATCGCAATTCAGATGTGGCAAAAATGACTTTGACACCCATTTTATGTAGGTTCGACACTTGTTCTGTCTTCAATTGCTCAGAAGTCTGTCCACTCAACTGCCAAAATGACGGAATATGTTGTCAAAAATGACAAAGGTGTGCAAAGATGTCACCACAGCCATCAAGCTCATAATTTTACAATCATTTTCAGTTTAAAAAAATAGAAATAGCAAAAACACAGAAGCATTACAATTGTTTTTTCCCCTCATCTATAAACCTTATGAAGCGTGATTTATGAGTGTGTGAGTGTGTATGTTAAGATTCTCTCACTACGTTTGTCCAAACCGTGCAACGTAGAGAGTTGAATTTTTTTATGGTGGCCAGAAACGGCTGTCGGACCCTAATAAACGATGATTGAATTTCTTCACCTTCTCTAAGTGTGTAAACTCAACATTTATTTGTCAAACAACCATTTTTCAAAAGAGAATTATTTTAAATAGCGCAACAATTGTCTTTTGGTTCTAAACAAGCTGCTTGTAATCTAAGGTACATGAAATTCTGGCAACCACAGCTGCCCGTAATTGTATTTTTCCTGTGCAACTTTATTCTGCCAAATATTGAATTGCCTAATATAAGCCGTGGCATGGGCCGCCCAGTGGCTGAGTGGTTAGTGCACGTGACAAACCGATTCCGCCGAGGGCCGCAGTGGGTCCTGGTCTTTGTTCCAACCGATCCAGTGCCGACATTTTAACCAATCAGGTGTCTTCTAACCCTAAGTAGCACCTGACTTTAATTAACGATTACACTTGCAAAAGGTATCCTCTTGTTGAGTTGGAATGAAAACCTGCACCCACTGCGGCCCTTTGAGGACCAGTTTGACACCCCTGGGTTAGTGCGTCGGCCTCATAGTGGGAGGCTTGGGTTCAAATCCAGGTTGGTCCACTTGTGTGGAGTTTGCATGTTCTACCCGGGCCTGCATGGGCTTTTCTTCCTTCCACATTCCAAAGACATGCATGGTAGGCAGATTGGACACTCTAAATTGCCCCTAGGTATGAGTGTGAGCGTGAATGATTGTTTGTCTCCTGGTGCGCTGTGATTGGCTGGCCACCAATCCAGGGTGTCCTCCGCCTCTGGCCCGAAGTTAGCTAGCGACCCTAGTGAGGATAAAGCGGTCCAGAAAACGAGATGAGATGAGATGCGAGAAGTCGTAGCATATAACTTGGGACAGTAGTTATTTTTCCAACGTCTCAGAGTGCTTCAACCAATATCGCCCCCTCTAGCGCTGGCCTCGTTAAAATATTCAACAAGGTCTCGTCTGTCTTTACATGTAAAAGCTGGATTTCTTCATCATGGAGCTTCACTGGACCACCCATTTCCACTTCAAAAGTTCCCTGCCCGTCTATGCCCTTACGTCGTATTAGGAACACAGTGGCGTCATCGTTCGGCATATGCCTCATTAAATGCCTTTTTTCACACTTGCGCCCAATGGCTTGTTCGCATGCCAACGCACACCTCATACACTCAGTCACACTATAAATGACCACCGCGCTTTTCAATCACATTCAATCACCATGATTAAAGCGAATATCAACGTTTGTTCTGATGCATTGTAGCAGTTACCAAGTCAACTCAGCCGCCTATTATAATTTTCACCCTTCTCACCTGTGCTGGATATTATTTCTAAAAGCAGCACGTACTCATGCTCGAGTTAACATGCAGATAAAATTCTCCTATGGAGTGTTGTTTTCCAACAGATAAGGCCAATTCGGCTGGATGGATTTTGTTTTATTTATTTAGTTTAAGGATCTACATCATTTAAAAATGGACCCATGCAGACCCATAGGGTCACCTTCTCTTGAGAATGGCAATCGGTGAATTTCTGAAGGATAGATGAATAGATAGATGGTTGGAATGAAAGCTACCCCGTAGAAAGAAATTAGACTGGAGCTATGATGAGCCTTGCTGGCCTTTTTTGAAAACAGAAAAGCTTATCTCGTCTCATTTTATGAACCGCTTTATCCTCATTAGGGTCGCGGGGGGTGCTGGAGCCTATACCAGCTGACTCCAGGCCAGAGGCGGGGGACAACACCCTGAATCGGTGGCCAGCCAACCGCAGGGCACGAGGAGATGGACAACCATTCATGCTCACACTCAAACCTAAGTGCAATTTAGAGTGTCCAATCAGCCTATCATGCATGTTTTTGGAATGTGGGAGGAAACCCACGCAGGCCCGGGGAGAACAGGCAAACTCCACACAGGTGGACGTGACCTGGATTTGAACGCAGGACCCCAGAGCTGTGAGGCCGACGCGGTAACCACTCGCGCAACCGGGCCGTCCACAGAAATGCTTTGTATTATAATAACGCATATGTAGGTATATCAAATTAGAGACTGGAGACATCTTTCTGCTAAAGTTGAGAGGAATGAATCCACGTAAATGCATTTTGCTGCCTGCATAGTCTCATTAGAGGTGGAAATGGAGAGGAATGTGCGTAACACATCCTTGTTTTGAAAACAGGTGTTGGAGCATATTGTAAATGTAACATATTAGTTCAAATAGTTAGTGGGTCTCAAAATTATATAGTTCAATCCGTGATGCTGAGGTGTTTTGAATTTTTGTGGTTTAATGATTAGGGACCATGTAGCCTACTATTTTAGTTGTTCTCTTCGTTCATTATTTTTCATGTCTATGACATCGACTTGCTCTCTTTTGTGTTGAAGCAATCAAAGAAATATTTGTTAGTAAGAGGTTTGTAAAAAAAAGAAAACAAATATATATATTCAGACTAATTTCAGTCAACAATGTCTCTAAAACTGACAAAATAATTGTTGATCCACTTGACAGTAGATTCATCCAACCATAACTAAGTTGCCAAGATGTATTTAACACCCCTGATCCAAATGATGCACTATGGTTTTGTCCCTGATTTGGCCTAGCTTTCATCCCACATACATGTGTATCTTTAAATCATGACTGGAGCGTTGAGCAGTTCTCGAGTCCAACAGCCCAAACGCTGACCTGTCTTCTCTCAGCGCCTCGTCTATTGATCAGCGCTTACACGCTCTTAAAAGCCAGCATTTGTTATTAGTCATGCACTTTCACATGGCGGCTTCTTTAACATCCCTGACTGCGAGGCCACAAGCGCTTTATCTTTGATATGCATATTTGATTATTTCATCACCCCTCCCTCCCACCACATAAGTAGCTCACAGGCAACATTCATGGCCTCCCCTTCGAGTTGAAAATTACCTCGCGTCTCCAGTGGCTTCTTGAGGAGGTCTCCAAAACCGCTAACATCCATTTTGTCTTTTTTTTCATCAGCTCTGGTTGCCTTCATGGCGGAGCATCTGAAGGACAAAAAAACACAGGGCTATCAACTTAACAGATCTTAGTCGTGATTTGTTGACATTAGATTAGATTAGATTAGATTAGATTAGATTAGATTAGATTAGATTAGATTAGATTAGATTAGATTAGATTAGATTAGATTAGATTAGATTAGATTAGATTAGATTAGATTAGATTAGATTAGATTAGATTAGATTAGATTAGATTAGATTAGATTAGATTAGATTAGATTAGATTAGATTAGATTAGATTAGATTAGATTAGATTAGATTAGATTAGATTAGATTAGATTAGATAACTTTATTCATCCCGTATTCGGGAAATTTCATTGTGACAGTAGAAAGAGGGTGAGAATACAGACACAGGAAAGGACATTTTAGACATAAATAAATAGGTAATAAATAAGTAGATAAATAAAAAAATAGCTATCTAAATAAATAAGCGTGTTGCTGAAATATAAGGAAAGACTTCCATGTAACAGATTTTTAAGAAATAGGTTAACGATCATATTTTGGTGGCATTTTCAGCGATAGACATCCAATCCATTTCAACTGGGAGGGTTGGCAGCAAAGGTTGTCTATTAGCACTAAAAGATGATACTTAGCAGAGAATTGGTTTATCACAAGACCAATGCAAACAAAGTTTATAGCCCTAATGAATAACAGTTACAGACGCTCCCCTACTTACGAACATTCAACTTACGAACAACGGTACATACGAACATGTCTGCAAATTGCGTTTAAGTCGAAAAATGTTCGTAAGTCCAATTTTGTATTTTTTTCCGAGTAGTGCTTCTTCCCGCCGCTAATACGCCTGGCGCTGTGAGAGCTCAGCTCACCCAGCATCTACCTTCTTCGTTGCAATGCGGAAGTCCGTGAACGTATCTCCAGTGGGCAAAGAACCTTTTTCATTTGTATCATTAAATATCTCGTGCATCCGTTATTGAATATGGTTGGTAAAAAGCGAAATGCTTCTATTGAAGGAGTTGCAAGGAAGAGGCAAGCCATTTCATTTGAAACGAGTGGCAATAATAACGAAGCTTGATGCGCGTGAGAGTGCTGAGCGTTTCACGGGCATACAACTTGAATCGTTCGACCGTCAGTACCATTTATAAACAGAAAGATCGAGCAGCAGGACCCAAATATTGAACGTTGCACAAAGTTTGCAAATCAATTGAATGATGCCATACAGTGCTACCGCATCATTTATGATGAAAAAAAGAAGAAAACTGTGCAATCGTCGTTAGATCGCTTCTTTCGGCCAGTTTCTAATACATAAATCTCTCTCTCTCTCTATACAGTACTGTACATATTCTCTCCATTTTATTAAATGTTTTTTTCAGTACAAACCAACGTGTGTTACTTATACAAGCCTTAAACATACAAATGCACTTATATAAACCTTCAATAGGCCTTAAACATAAATTATAATACAAAATATAGCACTGAATCAACTTACAAACAAATTCAACTTATGAACAATCGCTCGGAACCTAACTCGTTCGTAAGTAGGGGAGCGTCTGTATTCAGTGATTTAACAAATACATTCAAAACAATTTAAGTGTGGTATTAACTCATGCAGTGTTTTTTCCCAATAACAGAAGACTGGTGGGCTGACGGGCTTTTCTTACCCCTCCGCCTAAAATCATGCTTAAAAACAACATTTAAAAAGCATGCATGCTTTAACGACATCTGGTGATACGATTTAAAATGTTATGGTGGTGATGTAAACAAACCTGTCTGAATTGCAGTGAATGTCTGTTTCAAGACTGTGCCCATTTATAAGAGTCTGCATTGATTTATTGTTTAAAAATGGCTTACAATAACACATAATAGCCATAGTTTTAAGACTCCTGAATTTCATTACATCATATTTACCTTCCAAAAACATGGTGTGCCTTCAGTAAATTTATGATATAGGGATGTTGCGATCAATTGATCTGAATCTATATACCAAAACGCTGTCATGTTTAACGGTGTAGGCTGTGGTGAAGTTGAACTCAGGATGCAGGAAAAAGAACGGTGAGAATTGCTGGTGTAAAAACTTTGGTTCTTTTAATAACAAAGGTTGAATATCCAAGTGACAAAATAAACAGGAGGAGGACACAAAAAACAAAACATGACTTACTGGTACGAGACACACGAGGTAAAGGTAGTAATACTTCCATGCCAGATGTCACTAAACATTCTCATTGTATACAAAAAAGGCTCATCAAATTAACACAAAGCAGATGGCTATGAGAGGAGGGGAAACACGCACACACAAGGAGGACATCCCTCCAACAAAATCCCATCATAATGTGACAAACGCAAAAAAATCACTAAACATTGTCAACTTTTAGATCTGCATTTTTTTGTCAAGATCGCTTTTAATTTTTGTGTGAAATGTTTTAACACAGAAATGGTCAAAAATAGCTTAAAAGAGCTTATCCCAGCCGACTATGGGCAGTAGGTCTGAATTGATTGCCAGCTAATCGCAGGGCACAAGGAGATGAATAAACATTCACGCTCACACTAACTAGGGAGAATTTAGAGCAGGAGTGTCCAATCCAGTCCAAAAAGGGCCGCAGTGGGTGCAGGTTTTTCCCCAACTGATCCAGCACAAACAGTTTAAAAAATGAAACCTGCTAATATGACATAAAATAGATGACGTTACATTAACGCTGTCATTTCATCTCATTTTCTGAACCACTTGATCCTCATTAGGGTCACGGAGGGTGCACAAGGAGACACACAATGCTCACACCCATACCTAGGGGCAATTTAGAGTTTCCAATCAGCCTACCATGCATGTGTTTGGAAAGTGGGTGGAAACCGAAGTACCCAGAGGAAACCCACGCAGGCCCGGGGTGAACATGCAAACTCCACATAGATGGACATGACCTGGATTTGAACCCAGGCCCCCAGAGCTGTGAGGCCAACGTGCTAACCCCTCGCTCCATCGAACCGCCGTTAAAGTGGTCATTTACATGCTATTTCTTGGTCATTGTTTCCTTTAATCAAGCTTGTGATAAGACAGTACTCCTAAATGTATGTTTTCCTTGTTAAATGCATTTTAGTTTTTGTTCTAATTGTGGCACAGGTGGGCAAACAAATTGCTTAATAACTTGGACAGCTACCCTCAAGTACAGCTTTCTTTGTGCCTTGCAAACATCTGGGAACCATCCCGCCAGCACGGAGTTGCAGATCCTGATTACAAATCGGATGAGATCGGGGCTGGGCAAATAATGAATTTCAATGTGGAATTATGAACACCGCACTTGTCACCCTAACAAACGAGCCCGCGTCTCAGCCTCAAAAGGTCACGGCGCAGTAGAGTAAAATCTCTGTCAATTCCTCGCCGGCGCATCCCTTCACGAGGGCCACTTGCTGGAATTTATGGTCGGGGCCCACCACCTATTCTCCTTTGAATAATAGCGGTCCCGTAAAAAAACCCGAGTCGAAAATAGACTGCCGTCGGAAGGAAGGGACTTGTTTATTGCGTGTGTTGTTTGGCTTCTGTGCAAATAAAGGTGGATGACTTTTGAATTTATAGGACCAATCAAACATGATCTCACATCCTTTTGAGAGCTGCTTGTTTTATTATAATATACATACGTAAATATGTATAGGTGTGTATGCATGTGTATATCTATATAATATAGTATAGTATAAAGAGATGCATTTTATTCACAAAGCTATGACTTGCAATTGCAGCACTGCTGTTAATTTTACGCGCTTTTAATGATATTTTGCTGGTTGCTTCTTCCATTCCGTCCGTCTCCACTGGCGACATTACCAAAAATGCGAAAAGCCAATGAAGGCACCCACGGTGGTAAGAGAATGACGCAGCCGTCACAGATTTGGTAACACCTACTCCTCCTTCCCTACCTGTCAGTCATGTGAAGGGCTGCCCTCAATTTGTTCACCTTCTTTGACACTTCAAAGAATAATGCAAACAACTTTTCAAACATTTGAGCGCCACCTGACGAACCATCAGAGCTTTCATCCATAAAGGGCAAGTGACTTCCATTCAAAATTTGGTGTAGCTATATACATACACGCACACATACATACATCGGTATATATATGTATATATATATATATATATATATATATATATATATATATATATATATATATATATATATATATATATATATAATTTTGAAATATGAGTGTGGCCTGGGTGACCCAAAGTTGATGTCCAAATACACTAGGTCTCAATTATTTTTATATTGTATATATTTTGTTATGAATACATACAATTATAAATGAATACATTGTTGGTAAAAACAATATTACAGATGTAAGATAAATGAATACACTCCAGTTCTACCCTTCAATAAAACTCAAGGTTTTTTTAAAATAAATTATATTTGTTGATTTTATAGTATTCAAGTCTTTGCATGGTAATGACAACTATATAGACGTAGTTTAAAATGTGAGGACTGGCTGAAAATGTCCCTCTTTCACTGCCATTGACAGAGCTCAACATCCATTCCGCTTTGCAATTATTTGCTGCCAAGTCTCCCAGTCCAAATGTAATGAACTATAGCAGCCAATAAATTGAGAGAGAAAATTATTATTAATTTAAAAAATACAATGAATAAAAGCATTACAATACCTCACGTTGATAAATATGAAATAAAAAATAATATATAATAATAGCAAATAAAAAAAATTAAATTCCCATTTTTTATCTCAATAAAAAAAATTATCAATATTTTAAAGATTTTATTTGCAGTGCTAACTTTTTATTCAAGTTTTTTTCCACATCTATTATGATTTAACATATTAAAGCCCAAACATTTTAAATGAAAAAAAATAATTGCCTTTTATCCTTTTTATTCAAACAATAAAAATAAGAAAAAATAGAGATTATTTACTATTAACTCATTTTCTAAAATTGACAACAATAGCTATCCAATTCTTTTTAAATAGTAGGATTGGCATTAAATCAGCTTTCAATGCCATTGTCGGGGCTTGACATCCAATCCATTTTGACTGGGAGGGCTGGCAGCACTGCCAGCATCTCCCAGTAAAATGGATTGGACAACAAGCACTATCATTGTTGGCCAAATAGTTGAATGAGTGCCCTACACGTGTTAAATGAATAATGTCAACTATGATTATGCCCACCATACATTTATTATGCTAACCTTACAGATCAAATACTAATAACATGATTTACAAAATTGATCCAATATCATATTTAAAGTAAATACACAATCATATATTGGCTGGATTAAACAGAAGCTTTAATTTTGCCTTGTAAAACTAGGTAAAATTGTGAAATTGCAGCAAGAGCATTTGTATTTTAATATCAAAATTCTCTTATTTTAAATGATTTAGCGTTAAGAAACAATAACAAAACAAGACTTGGAGATAGTATTTAACTTTTGGTGTATAAAAAAATAAGAAGAAAGAAAAACAAAAGCAATAACAATTTACCTAGTCTGGCGATTTTTTTTTATTCTGCCTCTTGAGCGAATTAAAAGTGGGACCAAGAGTCTTGCGTCCGGTTTCGATCCAAAAGTTCGGCGTTCGTAGTCGGCTGCCTGACTCGCAACTTCTCCAAGTGGATCCGTGAAACTTTTTGATGGTGATTCAGCAGCGAGCACGAGCCTCAAAGTGCGTTGCCTGTGAACGTCCTCCGCCAGACCCCCGCCCCAAAACCTTCAAGCCCCTCCAGTCGCTCCTATTTGGATGTCATCAATAACCAATCACCGTGCAGACATGATGGAGATCTGATCGGCTAGAGAAACTCAAAAATCAATTTATGTCAAGCACTCATTCATCAATACACTCTAAAACGTGTATCCTTAAAAAAGAATTTAAAAAAATCATAGATTAGTTTAGATTTGGGATGTTTTCAGCAAACAAGAAATAAACATTTTGAAATCAATTAAAAATTAAGTCCCATGTATTGTTTTTCTCTGTTTTTGGATTCTACTGTACTCCAATAGTTATCATTCGAATTCAATGTTTGTTTGTTTTTTGCAAGAAGAGACTTTTTAGTTTAGTAAATCAGAAAGTCAACTTGCTGGAATATAAAAACTGAAAATGGAGTTGAGATTTTTATCATTTTTTAATGTCAAGAATATAGAAACGGCGGTTAATGTACCGTAAACATTTGTTTCGCTAATACAATCGATATTATGGGTTGAAGTGGAATAGACGCCAATTTGACTGGCCTTCATTGTAAACAATAAAATACTGACTCATAGTGGCTGAAATCATTATTGCAGGCAAAGGATCACCAGCTGTTTGTTCATAGAAAGGCTGGCATCTAGCGGTGGGATTGTCTTATTGCAACAATTTAAAAGAGTACTTGCCATGCATGTTTTTGGGATGTGGAGGGAAACCGGAGTACCCGGAGAAAAACCAAACAAGCCTGGGAATAACATGTAAACTCCACGCAGTGAGGAACAACCCTGGACCCTAGTACTGTGAGGTTGACGTGTTAACCACTGTACCACCGGGCCACCTAATGCAAAAACTGATAAGGGGATTATTCTCAAACTTGCAGGATATTTTGTAACGAGAAATGGAAGATGTGCTTAAATTTGAGGGTTAGAGGTCAAAGGTAATAGACTCCGAAAAATTATTTGTTCGATGGATCTTTGACTCTCACAGTTTAAAAGTTTTGCTCTTTGTGTCTTATTTGTTCACCACCCCTGTATTACCTAGACATAGTAGTGGAGGGGAGGGTTGGTTGTTATATTTTCGCTCTTATATGAATAACGGCCAAAAAAACACATCTTAGAATATTTATTTATTACAGAGAAGTTTATCGTCTCGACTTGGATTTGACATTTTTTATTCTCATCTCATCTCATTTTCTGAACCGCTTCATCCTCATTAGGGTCACGGGGGTGCTGGAGCCTATCCCAGCTAACTCCGGGCCAGAGGTGGCTGACACTGACTCGGTGGCCAGCCGATCGCAGGGCAAAGGGACACAAACAACCATTCATGCTCACACTCATACCTAAGGGCAATTTAGAGTATCCAATCAGCCTACCATGCATGTTTTTGGAATGTGGGAGGAAACCGGAGTACCCGGAGGAAACCCACGCATTCCCGGAGAGAACACACAGGTGGACCGACCTGGATTTGAACCCAGGTCCCTCGCTGTGAGGTTGACGCACTAACCACTCGTTCCACCGGGCCGCCCATTGTTTTTATTTTTCAAATCATTCATCAAGCAAAGACAGCCTGACACTTTATGACACTTACTTTTGATTTGAATGGGATTTTCTTCCAAAATGATGACAACTTAATTGTGTTCGTAATTAGTGTTCTTAAATATGGAGTACTTACAAGGTTACTATTGATATTAGAGCATGTTTATAGAAAAGAGCAGGTTTACATTGTAGCTTCAACCTGATGAAAAAATGTTTGAATCTTTTGAAACGCTGCAAAATTGGGACAACAACCATTTTGTTGTTTTTGGAGTTGGGGCTAAAAGCACAGTAAAACAAAACTCTACTCTACTCATGCTTTAACTATCAATTTATTGTGCAAAAGCCCATGAAAGCATAATTGAAGACCCTCAAATTGTGACCCTGATACAAGTAACTGTCTTTTCAAAGTGATGTGACTTTACAATAAAAACAGTATAGATGTAAGTACAATTATTTCAATATTGTTATTGTGCAGCACTCCCCTCTCGTGGTCCAGTTAGGGCAAATGTGACAAGCAGCCCCGCTCTCCCCTACTAAGTTATTTTACCCAATTAGAGAAATTCTAATCCATATTGAGTGTTTGTAATGTGTGCTAGGCCTCCACCATCTGCAGCCAGCAGCTGAAAGTCCTTGATAATGTAACCACCAGTGAAATGAAATGAAAATAAAAGACGCAATCATAACTCTTACAAAAAAAGGGGGCCATGTGGAAATAATCGGACTTTCGGGCCCTAATAGTCGGCAATTTCTTTGTTTTCCAGTTTCACAAACGCCATCTGAGACTGATGACTTCTCCAGAGACAGCGGCCGCTTCCGTCGCCAACAGGCAAGCTTTATGTTCACTCGCACAGCATGGATTACTTAAATGTAGTTACTCTACATGATCTTGAATGACCCATGTTAAACTATTGGCTGCCATTGACAGCGATAGACGTTCAATCCCTTTAAATGCGTGCTTATTTCGAGATATTACGGTCTAAGAAGGAAACCAGAACAATGATATAGCCTGCAACAAAGTTGAGTTCGGCACCCCCGCTATCGAGGGTTAAGGTCGATGCTATCTAGCTAAAAGTAATGTTACAAAATTATTATAACTACATTTTCCCAAAAGGGATACCCCCACTTTTCACTGCGTATCATTAGAAAGCTTTTCTTGATATTTTAATAGTCATCTTTGAGCTAACTGGCAAAAACAAAAACAAATAATAAAAACTTTTTTTATGATTCCATCTCCATTATTACTGAAAAGAATGTAAAATTTGTTTTTTTGTATTGTATTATGATTTGAACTTTAAAACTGAAAAACTCAGGAACTAAATATGAAAGTAATGTATGAAATATTGACCTTAAAATACGACTCTGACGGGATGTTGTCACACACACGCCAAAGATCCTCATTTTCAGGATAATTTCAGGTGAATGCTGTCTTCAGATGAACGCTCGGATCGGCTTTCAATCATTTTGTCCATTTTTGATTTGTTCATCAAGTGAAAGTGGAGCAGAAAAAGGTTGAGTCTTGTCACGCGCATTTTCATGTTCACATTCACTGTTAATCACAGAGCTTAAACTGAAATATTTCTTAATGAAGCTATCAATCTGGAGGAAGGTACAATTTTTTTTATTATGTACTTCATCCTGTGGTAGACAATGAAGACGGTCAACATTAGCAAAAACTGGACGGACCTCCAAAAGTCGATGATAAGAAAACTGGCCAGGAAGGAGGCAAACACTGAAGGGGTTGCAGGAATTTCAAGTACTGGCTTTTTAGTACTTGTGATAACAAACCTGTCTGGTATACGAGGTAGGGTTTCAAGTCTTATCGGCCTTATCTTACAACGAAAATAAATTATAACATGCTTTCAAAATTCCGAACCCTTGTTGGACTACATGCATCCAAAGAAAGTGAAATATTCCAAAAAGGTATGTATGGTGCAAAAAATGTAAAAAAAAAAAAGTCTACTGGAGACATCATACATCTACTTCTTTAATATTTGAAAAAATGTCAAATGATACAATTTTAATATCCCTGGCATTTAAACAGGGGTGTGTAGACTTTTTTATATCCACTGTAAATGTCACGCAATCTGGACTCATTCAAGTTAGTTCCACATTCTGTTTAAATATTTGACCTCAAGCACATGTGCGCCATCTCATCTGTGACTGCCTGGTCTGTTATGCTCGTCAGAAAACACATGTTAGACAACCTTTTGACCTTTAATATCCGCAAAGTTTATTTGGTAGACACCCCACCATCCCCTCCTCTCTGCCGCAATGCGTATTAAATCAGATATGTCGGATTCGGGCCCATTTAACCCCGTGGCCTGCTATTTTCCTCTGTGAATTGCGTCTCCTCCGTGTTTGCTTTGACTGTGCGGACCCGCCCTCACGCCATCCTTGTCTGGTCCTGCGACTGAGGTTCTCTTCAATTTTCTCCCGTCCAAACCACTGGAGGGAGCCTGTCAGCCTCTTTCCTGAGTCAAATATCTCCAGATCTGTTTAGCAAGTTAGACCAAGAGGTGTAGATAATCAAGTTCATTAGGCTCGCGGGGGGTGCTGGAGCCTAACCCAGCTGACTCCAGGCCAGAGGCGGGGGACACCCTGAATCGGTGGCCAGCCGATCGCAGGGCACAAGGAGATGAACATCCATGCACGCTCACACCCATACCTAGGGGCAATTTAGATTGTCCAATCAGCCTACCATGCATGTTTTTGGAATGTGGGAGGAAACCCACACAGATGGACATGACCTGGATTTGAACCCAGGACCCCAGAGCGGTGAGGCCGACAAACTCACCACTCGCGCCACCGGGCTGCCTACAATTATATTTTCACATTTAAGTACAATAAGATACATTTCACATAAACCCATTAAAAAATCAATTTTTATTTGGGTATCTTGCTGCTGAAATATCTCTGAACATGGAATAAATTACATGAAGTAAAAGATATATTATATAGATGTTTTGTAATTTCGTCAGTTTGATCAATTGATGGTCTTGTATTGTAAAAGTATGTAGCTAGTAAAAACCAATACGTAGGGTTAACATTTTATATGGTTCGACGACAAAGAGAATTACTACTAGTCAATTTATTGGAGTAATAGGTTCACCTGACAGTAACCCACACCCACCAAATTTGACTATGATTATTGGGTAGTACTAAGAAAAAACTGTCTGGGGTTGCGCAATATGTACTCTAAGAGATCTACCCGTAGTGCCCAAACATTGGTCACTCTACCCAAGATGGCCACCAGAAAGCTCCCATACAAGAGGAGCGCTCTTCATTCATCTTCCATACTGCGCTTCCTCGCAAGGGTTGCTGGGGCAGACTTAAGGCAAAAGGCAGACTACACCCTAGACCAGGGGTGGGCAAACTATTCCACAAAGGCCCGCAGTGAGTGCAGGTTTTCATTCCAACCCATAAAGAGGACACCTTTTCACCAATCGGGTATCCTGCAAGTCCATTCAGTGGATTGCAGTCAGGTGCTTCTTGTTTTCTGCAGAAATCTCATTGGTTAAACTGTCTTTGCTGGATTGATTGGAACGAAAACCTACACCCACGGCAGCCCTCAAGGACTGGTTTGCCCACCCCTGCCCTAGATGGGTCGCCAGTCAGCCATTCACACTCACAATCATATCGCCACCAGCAGGAATCGAGCCCATGCCTTACTTCTGCAACCGTGGGATCAATTCCTGCTTGGTGGTGGTATGATTGGGCGAATGTTTTTGTGTCTCTCTGTGTGCCCTATGGCGACTAGTCTAGAGTATAGTCTGCATTTCGCCCGATGTCCATATTATTTTTTCGAACCTTATTATTATTTTTAAACTTAGCATTGGTATAGTATTGGTTGATATGATACCGATATCCGTCTATGTGGTATGAACTATACCAAACAGCCAAAACATTTTATCAGTGCAACACTGTTTGTTGACATAATGGTTCAGGTTTTCCATCATAGTACAGAATATTCTCGCATAATGATGTGCAGCTCATAAGCCTGTAAAATTCCATAATTAGCCGCACTGGACTGTAGTTTGCAAAGCGGAGGTACCAGGCTATGGATGGTAAAAGTACTTGTATATTTGTAACGTGCCTTTCCACCTTCAAGGCCTTCAGATCACTTGCTGCCAGCCTCTCCCAGTTCAAATGGAATGGACGTCTATCGTTGTCAATGGCTACTAAACACACCCATCATAATCGATTGGCAACCTATGCTAAACTAAATACTATAGAAAATGAATGCAATCTGATGTTTTTGAGCTTCCTATACAGACGCTTTGCCTGCAGCGTTTTGACCGCCCGGCGCCTCCTTCGCTCCCGCCGCGCTCCGTTTCAAGTTTAGCCTTTGTTCACGCGGCCCCCGATTGGCCGCTCCCAGATGAATGAACGTCTCCTTTTCTCTCGCCGGAGAACGTGAGAGCCCGTTCCCGACTTCCACTCTGTGCGAGGGCGTTGAGCGGCAACACGGGAGCGGCCCTCGAAGGATCTCCGGTGACGTGACGTGCTGATGTATTGCGAGCGGCGTGCCGAGGTCAAGAGGTCGGCGACTTCACATGATATTTTAGGAGGCGGGTAGAAGATTAATGGCGGCTCCGGGCATAGTTTAGAGGATTAATAGATAATACGAGTCCAGCTAGCGCGCGTTTGTGTAAGGAGAGACGGGCCCAGTCACCTGGACGAGGTCGTCGCGCCTTTGGAGGAAACGCGCATTCCGGGCTCCAGATGCGTGCGAGCTTAATTCGGAGCAGGCCTTTTTTTTTAACCCCCCCCTCCCGTTTTACACAGCTTGGGCCACTTTCAGCTAATGTGTGAAATGTGTATGCGTCTGTGGCTGCAGGGCCCGGATGGAGGAAATGAGACCGTACTCAGATTCCGGGAGAAATGCAGTTCACTCGCCGGCCAGTAGTGTCTGCGTTTGTTTGGGTGTGTTGTGTTTATGAATGCGGGTGGGTAGTGAAGAAGTTCAGGAGGCTCTCCTTCGTTTGGTGACTCCATCTCTTTCTTCCGTAGGGGAGGAGTGATGGAAGACGACCACGTGGGGTCACTTTCAATTTTATGACAAGTAAAGTGCAGTTGGCAGGTTTACGAATGAGGATGACCAAAACATTGTCGTTCACGCCTCAAGTCCATGTCCAAGGGGGCCGAAGGTCGGGGTGGCTGGGCGTGGTGGTGGGAGCCGGGTAACCTGAGATGGCTGACCCGGGCGGCAGTCTTTGAGGGTGAAGGTTATCGTCCCTAATCTCGTGACCATTAACAGGCACTTTACCTAAGATTAACGGTTGGAACACTCTTCAACTGCTCCTGTGCTCTGTGAACATTGACATTATTGTTGGCAGGTGAAACAGGGCTTCTATTAAAAAAACACATTTGAAAAAAAATGCCTTTAAATCAGGGGTGCACGATTCCGGCCCTCGAGGGCCCCTAGCCAGTCTGTTTTCCATGTCTCCCTCCACCAACGTACCTGAATCAAATCATCAGGATCATTATCAAGCTTCCAGACAGCTTGCTGATGAGTTCATCATTTGAATCAGGTGTGCTAGAGGAGGAAGATATGGAAAACAGACTGGATAGGAAAGGGCGGCCGGCGGCTGAGTGGTTAGCATGTCGGCCTCACAGTGAGGGACCCAAATCCAGGTTGGCCCACCTGTGTGTAGTTTGCATGTTCTCTGTGTGGGTTTTCTCCGGGTACTCCGGTTTCCTCCCACATTCCAAAGACATGCATGGTAGGCTGATTGGACACTGTAAATTGCCCGTAGGTTTGAGTGTGAGCATGAATGGTTGTTTGTTTGTCTCCTTGTGCCCTGCGATTGGCTGGCCACCGATTTAGGGTGTCACCCACCTCTGGCCTGAAGTCAGCTGGGACAGGCTTCAGCACCCCCCGCAACCATAGTGTGGATAAAGCGGTTCAGAAAATGAGAGACGAGATGAGAATGGATAGGGACCCTCGAGGACCAGAGTTGAGCACCTGGGTTCGATGAAAGACATTAGTTGGAGCTTTTTATTGGTTTGGGAGGCCTGTTCTACTTTCAAAGTTTAAATAAAGCTTTTTTAAAAAAAATGTAAAGATCTATAATTACATGTGTAGAAAGAAAGGGAAACACACAGTTGTGGTCAGTTGGTTTGTGATAAAATACGATATTTTACGCATTATAAGGCGCACCTAAAAGGCTTTAAAAAATTCAAAAGCCAACAGTGCACCGTATGATTCAATATGCTTTATATATAGATCGATATTGGTTAATCAAGGCAGCACACATTTAGTGCAGCTCCAGCTAATGCAGGGGTGGCGAACACGTGGCTCTCGAACCACATGCGGCTCCCGGACAAAATGAATGAGGCTCTTTCCTTCTTATAATATTTTGTATATCCTGTGGCTCTTTGCCTCGAAGTTGATGGGTTAACGCTGGCTAAGTTGCATTCTTATGTGTGTTTTGAGGGCGGACACTTACCTTGAAATGAACACATTGTTTTTTTTGTAAGGGGAAGAAAGTGCTATGTTGGAGAATACGGTTTTCATTGTGTGGTTTTGTGTGTTTTGGCAAGTCACTGTGTGGTGTGGCTCTTTAACTCTCACAGTTTAAAATTTTTGCTGTTTGTTTCTAACTTGTTCGCCACCCCTGACCTAGTGTATGCCTAATGCAAACCTAACCACCATGACTATTACGCCTTACCTTGTTTGAAAATATACCATGCATTGAAGGTGTTATAGTGAGGAAAATATGGTATAGTCAGTTTATTTGAGTTAAAATCCTCTGGTATTGTGGAAAAAATGTTTCTCCCTCAGTTTTGTAAGTTCACAAATTTAAAGAGACAATGTACAAGTTGTGATGCTGATGGCTCTCCTCTCATAATTAATGCACACATCCAGATGCATGCTGGGAAACTGCCGACTGGGAACTGGACCTGACATTTTAACCTGCAGTTAAAACTTCTCTTCCTGTGAAAGAAATCCAAGTCAAAATATGGGAAATGCCCAAAACATGCCTCCCATAAGCCAAGTCTCTGTGATCTATTGGCTTTTTAAGACCTCTTTCCACGGGACCAACGGCGACCCGTCTCAATGGAGCCGGACCAAGCTGATTGACGGCACACTCTGTCAAAATGTTGACGTAAAGCATACAAACGTTGGGCCTTCGAGTGCTTCTAAAAGGCAAATGTGTTTGGTCCCCGGGACGAATGATGAGGTGGCGTGGACGTGTACTCAGCCCACCTCCCAGTCGATGGCGCCGATAAGAAGCTTGAGAGTAGTAAGCAGGCGCATGGACGCCTCAAAGCTCAGCTACGAAGGCTCGGAAATGAGCGCGGTGTTTGCCGGGTCATCTTTGGCATTTTTCTTCGGGACAGGGAGGCCACTTGGGTCACATGAGTCCACTCAGTCAAAGCGCGGTGATTGTTCGGGCCCTAAGTCAAGGGTTAGCGCCTCAGCGGGCAGTGTCGGACTTGAGTGGCTCAGAGTCCCCCTTGACTGCTTGCAGCTGCAGCCAGCATTCCTGTCTATGCACAATCCCTCCATTCGGTATTTTCTAGAGCACTTGTCCTCAGTAGGGTCACAGGTGTGCGTAAGAAGCGAGAACTGGGGAACACCTACAGCGGTGCCTTCATTTTCCAGCATACTAGAAATCCAAGTCATCTGTCGCCATTGAAATGTAATCTATTCATGTGTTACAAAGTGCATAAAAACAGCAGAAAGAAGAACATATACCGTATTTTTCGAATTATAAGTCGCAGTTTTTTTCATAGTTTGGCCAGGGTTGCGTTTTATACTCTGCTGCGACTTCTGTGTGAAATTATCTACCTCCCAAGTTGGGGGAGTTGCTTAAAAGTGACACAGAGAATGAAGATTTCATTGGATTTACTGATTTGGAGTGAAACTGATAGTACATTTAGTACATTCAGACTCACACTCATGCCTCAGGGCAATTTAGAGTGTTCAACCAGTCTACCCTGCATGTTTCTGGGATGTGAGAGGAAACTGCAGTACCCAGAGAAAAACCACACAAGCCCAGGAATAACATGTAAACTCCACACAGGAAGGTCTGGACCTGGGATAGAACCCTTGATCTCTGAGACCGACACGCTAACCACTCCCCCACTGGGCTGCCCTTATATACATAGTATGGCACATATCTGTAGATATACATATATATAAAGTAGTCTCCTGATAGTTTTAGTTCAGCTGTGTCGGATAGAACACATATTTCACGTTTCCCACACACTGCAGCATAAGGATTTATAACGTGTCCCAGTAAAGTGAAACATTTGTAGTGGATAGTGGCTGCTAATCACCATTTGTGCTGGTCACAAATGGACTTGTTCCAAGGCCGTAAAGCACCAGGGTTTTACATTCAAACGGCACAGTCAGAGTCCAAACTAATGGGATTCTATTTGATTTACTCTACCTGAGGCTGAGATTACGTTTGGGGTGCCTCAGCCTTAAATGACATCCTAACAGACAATATATAGCACACTGTATATAATATACACACAGTGCTGTATATACGCCAACTGGTCACAACATTAAGCTCACTTTCTCAGTCTAATGGGATTGAATACAGTAACTATATCGGAAATTGTGACTCTAAAATGATAATATACTTAGTTAAATTGTCTTTTTGTGTAAATTTAGAGGTATGTTAGTTTATATTCACACTCACACACACACACTCTCACACAATGTGCAATATCTTAGATTGTGCAATATTTTAGAATTACCTTGCCCGGACGTGACTTTTTAAATTACGTATATGTTTTTATTGGGAAACACGCATTTTGTGGAGTAGCACCACTAATTACGTTATACGCAGCTGTTGTATAATGACAATAAAGGCTTTTGACTTTGACTTGATATTAAATTCTTCGGTCTGTCGTGTTAGCAGTTCTGTTTTCTGTCACTATGTTAGAGCAAATACTGGTTTGTTGGGGTTTCTCGGCTGACTAACTCACACCACTGCTCTGGCATTTAGTTTTGGTCTCAACACTCAACTTTTTCAACATATAATCAACCTATATGTGACTTCTCCAATTTGCAGATGTTTATATGGAACAAAACTCACATACATGTACATCTATGTGTATGTATGTATGTATATTTATATGTATGTATATGTATATATATGTATATTTATATATATGTATGTATATGTATATTTATATATATGTATGTATATGTATATATATGTATGTATATATATATATATGTATATATATATATATATATATATTTCAGCAACACGCTTATTTATTTATGTATATATATACACATATATATATATATATATATATATATATATATATATATATATATTTTATTAACTTATTTATTACCTATCTATTTATGTCTAAAATGTATTTTCCTGTACCTGCATTCTCACCCTCTTGCTACTGTGACAATGAAATTTCCCGAATACGGGATGAATAAAGTTAGCCAATCCAATCCAATACATTTGTCTTTGCCGAATAATGCTTTATGTGCAAGGCGATTTTGGATACAAATGCATTTTCAAGGCAGGCTTTTTAAGAAACAGTAGACCTTTTTGAGTTAGGTCCGCAAACTTTGTCGTAAAGTCGTAAAAAGTATTTACAGTGGACCCCACATATTTGTGGTTCGTGTACGTTCGGAAGAAATTTGAGAGGAACGTTAATAGAAATGTGTCAAAAAAATGATTACCATGGTCAGGAAATGACTCAGAATTATTGACTATTGTCATTGTCACATTGCAAGGAGACACACCCATCACTGGGGGTGGGTCTGGGAGGGATGTAGTTGAGGGGCTTTTGCTATGATGAATTCATCCAGAGGTCAAGTTCACGAGGTTGGCGTGCCTAGAAATCCTTGAGGCTTATCTCTCTAAGAGTCCAGTGAGACAATGCAGATTGGGGGGTGGCCGGGGTGGGGGCACTTTGCGTCCATCTGGTGGGGGAAGAGGAGGATGAGGAAGGAGGGCAAGAAAGAGAAAAGGAGAAAAGAAGAGAGGAGGGTGAGCGACAATCGACTAAGTAGGGTTCATGTTTGGCTGAAATCAGTCATGATGTCACAAAAGATTTTCAAGTGGAAATGGTGTGCAGAGAGGAACCCCGCTTTCCAAGAGGTGTAAAAGAAGTCCTTTTGGCATAGCAGAAAGCCAACGGAGGAAGTTTGTATTATCAGAACTAATGTTATAAGAGAGAGCCCATTTGCCTCCATTCAACTTCTCTGGCTCGTACGTGGGAACGTTCAGTCCCTAGAAAAGTCTGCTCTTGTGTAGCCGCTGCCAGTTCCAATCCTGAAACCAGGTTACCTCTGACTTCAGTTGTTTTTGTGTTTCTCCCTTTTCTTTTCATTTGCACTCTTAATCGATTTATACTAATCAGCTAATGAATCGTTTAATCCAACAACAGATTACAACCGCCAGAAGCCGCTCCGGTCACTGCGTCACGTCGTCTCACGTAACTGCTTGCTCGCTTGTGACCGTGAGTCGGGCCCGAAGCGGCGGGCTGAACATCTTCTGGTTACGCATCACTGTGATGGCGCGGTGATCCGATGGTCCTGTCGAGCAGACAGCTGGCACGTCTGATCCCCGCAGATTGGTTTTAGTGGCACAAACAAAGCTGATTAGCACTCCACTGCTAGCCCCGCTAACCTGTCACAGACACCGCTGCCCTCGCCCTACCTCCACGCTGCTCGCATAGGCGTGTGCGCGTCTGTGTTACAGGTGTAACACCTGACGGGATGTGGCAACCCAATCCGTACACAATGCATTTTGACTGTGGTGTCAGGCCCCACCCAGCCTCATCGATAAAAGTAGTCCCATCCCTAAAACATAAACTGCGTCAGCTTTTTTCTCACGAAATGTGACGACAAACGAGTCTGACATCTCGGCGAGTTCAATCTACCACGTTTCCTCGCTTATTTCCATTCTCTCGTACTTGGCGCACGAGTTTGGAGAAACAAAGTTGGCGCTCTCACGTGATGAAAAGAAGCATATCTGGTGTCGTCACTTGAAAGGTGAAAGTCTTTACAGAGCTCCGCTTTGTGTGACGCTTTACAAAAGCCACCTTGGCTCAGATAAAGTTTAAAGCAGTCGCTTGAGATTGAGTTACCGTGTGCAAGTCACACTGCTGCCAACATCGCAACTGTGTTTCAAGTCTGTTTTCAAAGTGAACAAAGCCCGCTACAGTTGGAGTACGGGGTTCTGACCCGAGCCGAAGGGAACCGAACAAATGTTACAGTGAGATATTCACCGCCACAATGAGAGTAACTTCAGATCAAAGGCACACAAAAGCAATTGCGAGGTGTATTTTGTTGCTCTGACGTGACCCCTCCCATCACCGCAACGCACCCGACACCTCCGCCACCCACAGTCCCGACCAATAGATGAACGTGTTTTGGCTATTAGAAAGATAGATGAGTTAAGTTAGTGGGTTCGGCATTCAGTCTTTGAGGGAGACAACAATGCAAAAACAATCAGCCAGTAATTTGTGTATGTATACGTATATTTATATAAATGTATGTATATATGAATGCATATATATATTCATATACATATATCTATTTATATGTATGCATGTATATTTATATATATGTATGTATATGTATATTTATATAAATGTATGTATAAATGAATGTATATATATATTCATATATCTATTTATATGTATGCATGTATATTTATATATATGTATGTATATGTATATATATATATTTCAGCAACACGCTTATTTATTTATTTATGTATTTATTTATTAACTTATTTATTACCTATCTATTTATGTATAAAATTTCTTTTCCTGTGCCTGCAGTCTCACCCTCTTGCTACTGTGACAATGAAATTTCCCGAATACGGGCTGAATAAAGTTATCCAATCCATTCCAATTTTCGGAGTATGGGACGAGTAGTACGCGGTGTTACGCGGCCCCCTTCTTGGGCTACACGAAAGATTGATGGATGTAAATTTTATGAACTGATCTTTTTTAAACTACTACAGATTTACTTTGAATATTTCACATCTCTTTTTATTTAATTATTTTGGAACAACTTCTCAGGGTAATACTATTAAACTCAAACCTTAAGTACATTAATTACAATTTCCCCCGACATCTATCCACAGTGTTAACGTTAAATCTGGGGCTTAAAAACAATGATTCAAACCTTTCTCTTTATTGAAAGTTCTGGGGGCTACTACACTAGAGTCTTTTAATGTAGACCATGATTGTGTTATGCAGAAAGCCAAGTAGTACTTGGTGGAAAACGTTTTAGAATCACTATAGTTTAATCATCATTAGACAATCATTTGAATCATAATGTCAAGGGAAACAAAAACAAAAAGTTCTCTTAAAACTCAACATTTAAACACATTGGACTTCAGTTTAGTAATTGCAAGTCAACCGTTTTACGAAAGTGGACTTCGGTTAAAGTAAATATATGCCGAGTTTCTCCAAACAGGGATCAAACTCAGGCCACCACAGTGGAATCTGAGCGTGTTAACAACTGAGCTAAACATCCTGGCTGACTGCCTTGTTACCAGCGTGCTCTTTTGAAGACGTTGGGAGTGAGGCCAAGGCCCTCTCACTGTTGCAATTCAGTTTCCTAAAAAAAAAATTAAGTACGGCCCACAAACTCGATCTCCTCACAATATTAATTACATAAATGAGCTGGGACTAGGCGACACGTCCGAGTCACAGTTATGAGATTGTGGGTTCAATCCTCGGTGGGTTCCGACCTTCTTGTGTGGAGATGTTCTCCCCGGGCCCACATGGGTTTATTCTCGGTACTCCGGTTTCCTACCAGTTCCCCCAAAAATGCATGGTAGTCTGTTTGAACACTTTGAAGTGTCCTTTGGTATGGGTGTGAGCGTGAATGGTTGTTCATCTCCCTGTGCCGTGGGATTGGCTGGCAACCAGTTCAGGGTGTCCCCCGCCTACTCAAAATCACATAATACTTTAGAGAGAACATCATAATGTTAGTTCTATCTACTCAAAATCATTACTAATAGGATGTTTTCATTTTTACTGTATGTGTATACAGGGTTCTATTTGAATGTAAGGTTTTAACAATAAAAAAAACAATATTCTTTTTTTCTTTTTGGGGGACTAAAAGTAAATAACTCAAGTGATGGGGGTTGTGTAAGTTTGTACGCCCTTTTAAATGTAACTGGGATTTCCTGTGTTCAAATTGAACCACTTTCAAAACCTGAAAGTTTTGGACTGACACGTACTGTACTTAGCAGTCGATAACCAACTTTCTTAACCCAATTCGCCGCCATTGATCGCAATATACTGGCAGCAATCCTTCGCTGCCAGCCTCTCCCAGTCAGAATGGATGTAATGTCTGTCGTCATCAGTGGAATCCAATATGTTAAAATCTTGCATTTACTCTTGCTACTGCAACAAAGTGAATTTCTCGAGTATGGGATGAATACAGTTTAATCTAATCGAATAGTCGTTCCTGTCCGGGAACGGTCGGCCTAAACAACCCAAAGTGGTGTGTCATCTTGTGAATGAGGAAGGAGCAGTGCAGTCTGTCAGCTTGACCAAGGCGGAGACACTAATGCTAATCAGGACTTAGTTTGATAGGCGCTGAGTGACTTCGCTGGATGGAGCGGTTGACGGATGATTACTCTGTGATAAGATTTGAATGGCTTAATGTTGCAGCTATTAATCTGCTAAGAAGCGTCTTTGTGCTGATTTGATGAGCAGCATCCGTTGAATTAATCTGCCGCCATATGACTGCGGCGGACAGGTGTTGCCCCGCCCCCTACGCTCCAACAGGTCTAACTCAATTTGAATTGGAATCTGCCGACTTTTTGTTCAATGGCGCAGCCAAGGCTGCGTTGTAAACAAAGTTTGCCCAGCTCATGGTGATGCGATGACCTATTTGAGCCAGGCGACCATTGTTTGTACAAGTGATTTGATCTATTCGATGCAATCGGCTGCAATCTGGGCCACCGCATTACCAGGACAGGATTATCCGTTTTCAAGCAGCCTTATGCTTTCACATATGACAACAAGAAAACCTCGACAAACAAATAAACAAACAAACAATGTCGGCCGCGATGCTAACGCCGCTATCATCCAACTTGATCGACCTAAAAGAAAACAATGTTGACCGTTGATGACGTTGATCAAAGTGCCATTTTTCACAGAATGTAAATGAAGAGATCTGTTTACTATGGCGGTTTCATATTTGAACCTCAATCTAGGTAATCTGTGTGGTTGATTTTTGAGAAGCGGCTAAAATGGTACAATACAGTCAATTTCAGATTATGGCTAGAACAGAAAATGGCAATATTTTACTGTTTATTTACGAAGACTGAGGTTAATTGGTAATCTAGGCCTGTGTTTCTAGCTGGATTTTTAGGACTGTGTAAAACAAAGGTAGCATGTTTTTCGGGTCGTAATAGTTTTTTTAAAGGTTATAGTTCAAGTCGCCAATCAACTTGTTGTTGCTTTATTTGTTCATGTGGACACCAAATTTGACGTCCTTCTCATCTGTCATTTATAAACCAATCATCTTGAAACTTGGTAGCTATGTAGCATCGGCTAATATTTGTCGAACCTCGGAACTTGATTTTGGATATTTTTGCATCAGGCCTGATCATTTACTTGCGGAATTATAGTTACATGTTAGCCAACAGAGGTCGGTTTGGAATTTGCCAGTAGAGGGCATGAATGGACAGCACATCTTGCCTGACTTGTCGGATGGTTACGAGTTAGCCAGTACAGGGCATGTGTGCGAAAAACTTTTAGCCTGTAGTGTGCTAGGGCAGACCCGTGTTTGTTTTTTGTTGTTGTTGTTGTTTTTGTTTTTTCCATAATTCTCTTTTTCAAGCTTGTTATCTCATTTGACATCCAATTCATTTTGTCTGGAAAGGCTAGTGGACCTGCTGCAAACTTGCCTTAGCCATTGCAGTGAAAGATTCATCTTTCATGCCACTTATCCTCATGTTGATATCCATTCATTTTTAACACCTCTGCACCTTGGTTGCAGGGAGCTGGGCCTATTCGACTACACCCTAAACTGGTCGCTAGTCAGCTGTAGAGCACACAGAAACGGATAAGCATTTGCGTTCACATTCACGCCTCCACTGAGTGGGCATCGGCCCCATGCTGCCCACACTGAAGTCAGGCAAAAGAACAAATCACTGCAGCATTGGGTGAACCTTAAATAAATATACGTATTTCTAATTAAACAGATAAAAAGTGAAAAAAGAACTCCATTGCACTCTTTTTTTAAATCAATTTTATAATGTATATATTTTGTTCATTCATTCATTTCCCGAACCGCTTATCCTCACAAGTGTCATGGAGGGTGCTGGAGCCTATCCCAGCTAACTTCGGGCACCAGGGAGGGGACATCCTGAATCGGTGGCTAGCCAATCGCAGGGCACAAGGAGACGGACAACCATCCATGCTCACACTCATACTTAGGGGCAATTTAGAGTGTCCAACCAGCCTACCATGCATGTTTTTGGGATGTGTGAGGAAACCGGAGTACCGGAGAAAAACCACGTAAACCCAGGAGAAATGCAAACTCTGCACAGTGATGACCCACCTGGGATACAACCCCAGAACTGTTAGGCTGACGCAGTAACCGCCCGACCACCGAGCCGCGTTTGTCTGGCCCCTAATTCAGGGTGTTCCTCGCCTGGTGCCCAAAGTCAGCTGGAATAGGCTCCAGCACCCCCCTCGACACTTGTGTGGATAAGCGGTTCAGAAAATGAATTAATGAAATATCAGCAATCAAAATAATGTTTTGTGGCAGCCCTAATTAACAAGTGATGGTGAAAAGGTTTTTATTTATAATGATTTTAAAGCTCTGTAGATTTTTTTGGAGTTTTTCAAATTTGGCGGATTTTGATAGCAACTGTGTTGTCAAATTGAGGAAGCTTTTTTTCCCTCCTAGTGTCTTTTATCACTAAACACCTTGACTTTGTATCGAAATGGATGCAATCCTTCTTTGGGGTGTATGTGTGCCGGCATGGGGGTGTGCTTGTGTATGTGTGTCGCCACGTGCACGCTGTGCCGTTCGTGCCAAGCCTGTTGCCTCAGACCCAACAAAAGCCTCTAATGCAGATTTAGATTTTCAATCCTGCGCCACAATTGTGCTCTCTTGGACAGGTCAGCATCAACAATCTGTTGTTTCCTTCTTTTCATCACTCTGCCATCACTGGCCCAAAAGGAGGAGGAGGAGGTGATGAGTGATGGGTGGGGGAGGATGAGGCGGGGAAGCAAAGATGGTGAAGATCCTAATTACAGGTTGCAGCAGAGAACTGGAAGTAATCCCTGCTGCTGCTCACCATGCACAAGCTGCGCACATCAGGAGGTTGAAGGTTCCCATGCGTACATCTACGACTTCGACATGGCCTTTCGACCGCTGTTTCAAGCGTAAATCTCATCTGGTGACTCATCAAACAGCCGGAAAAATACTCCTGGACATCATTGCAACTATTCTAAAAGCAAAAAAAAAGAAACCATAGCTTAGCAGAGTGCCATGAATGAAAACAAGATTATGGCTCCTTAAGCTCCCCATTTCCCTCCCTCTTCTGCCGGGGGCCGAGGGGCCCCTACAAGCTCCCCATCATCCCCACCTGGGGAGAACAATATCCTCAGATCATCTTTGGCCAGCAGATGGTTCCTCCAATCCGCTGGTTTCCTCCAATCTTGAACATGTGTTTACATGGGTCTGCCCTAAAAAACATGTCTGCACAATATGATGGCCATCGTATGTGTCCGTCGCCATTGCTTGATGCACGCAAACTGTTTCTGGTGGCCTTAGAGCAGCATGCGGTTCTTAGATTTTTTTCGGCGGTGAACTCATTGGTGGCCAATGGAAATGATAAACATCTAATCATGTGGCTCATATTATCCTTCCGCTGTGAATTTAAATGAGTTTGTCACTAGTAGATGTCCATCCCAATTGAGCTTGGACGCTGGCCGCTAATGAATGATTTTCATTGGATTGGACGTCTGTTGTGGTCTGTGTCATTTGAATCAGTTTATCACTAGATAGACATACAAACAATTCTGACTGTTGATGGGATAAGTTCAAGTCTGATGAAGGCTAAGGTCACTTGATTTTGAGTATTTGCTGATGCCAAGTGCAATTAATTATAATAAGAAAATAACTTTTTTTTAACGTATTATCCTAACAAGAATAGCCATATAAGTACTTTAAAAAATGTTGCACGCCAATGGTGCAGCAGAACATAGGTTGCCAATAAATTAGGTGTGACTATTTTATCTTGCATAAATAAACGTATGCACGGATGTGAAAGCTCCTAATAAATTTGTTGCCTCGCAACCCTTATAATGAACGGAGTGGATTGGCTGTCATTGCCGGCACTAGATATCCAATCCATTTGAAATGGCAAGGGTATCAGTGAATGAATAGCAGAACCTTTGGGCCGCCAGATAAGCACTCCGCAGCCTACCTTTCTTTGGGTGCTAACTTTGTTGCTTTTCAACCAGGAGAGACAAAGGCGCTAAAATTAAAATAATTTAAAAAAAAACACCTCAACGTCAGCAATGATCATGTGAACATACTGCATAGGTAGTCTACAACGTCTCTATTACCAACCAAACATGAAATGAGTAAATCCTACGGTCTTCAAACGTAAGGGTTTCAATTTCGACTGTGTTTATGTTGGTTTATGCTAACAATCGCCATGACATGAGTTTGAATATATATAAATCTCAGTTTAATCTTTGAGATTGACGTGAATGACAAAACATTTTTTGGTGTATTAAAATATCAAAAATAAATAACAGCATTCTTACATATGGCTCATTGAAGCTGCTATCTTAACCAAACAAAAGTTCTTCGTTTTTCATTAGTAAATTGTTATTTTGAGTACTTCTCACTCATTTTGTCAAATTAATGTTGTGAAGATGGTTCAAGCAGTTGAATTCACTTGCACTAGCAAGTTTATTGGCCTTACGTAAATTTCTGAATAAACTCAACTTAAAATGATAAATTGTGTAACTTTGAAGTACAAAATGTGGAGTTTGAAGTGTAGCTTGTTTTTAATTTTTTTGCATGTTTGCAATCAAATTCAAGTGAAAGGGTATGACTTGAAATTTCAGGTTCTGCAACCTATTTTTTCTACAGTGTATTGGTGCACTTTAGGTTATGTAATAAATGACCTCATTGATCGCCATTTACTGTAACAGGAGAAACAGATCTACTCTAATAATGAAGTGTTTTCACACTGAGCACGCAGCAACCTTTGAATATTGCCAATTAATAAACTGAAAGGAAAGTAATCAACAAACCTTTTCCTCTGGTAGCTGCTTTAATGTTAATTTATGATGAGCCCGGTTGCTGCCGTTGACTGTAACAGACACCCTATCCAATTTGATTCCCTGTTGAAATGGATTCCACGTCAGTCGCACTCAAGGTTTTTAGTGTTAATAATGAAACAATTATAATCATCCGAGCGATAACCAAAGACGGTGATTACTAATCTGCGGCAGTGAAAATGACATTCTCGTCACCACAGGAAGGTGTGACCCATTTACCTATAGATGCCAGCGCTAATTAAAGGCAAACAGCTTCCTGTTCAAAAGGCTGGCAGAAACAGTAGGAATGTGGGACAAAACCCGGCATGTTGTTGCTAATAACCCCACCGGTGATGTCATTACCGCCGATGACTAACGCTATTGTTCCCTTGGACGACTTAAGAGCCAAAAGTTGCCATTGTACTTGTTTCCAGGTCACTTCCTACATTTTTACATGCCCCCCTTGCTCCTCTCATTGGCCAATTATTTCATTATCAGGGCTACCACCCACGCAGTACATGTCAATCTGTTCCGGTCCAATGTTCTGATTAGTAAAAGACAGTAAAATCATGAAACAAAACTTCAGAGGTAGCTTAAGTACCTATGATGTATACTCATTCAGTGTCTTTGACGGCGCTAGCCAACCAATGCAATCAAACTGGGTGATCATTCGCTGCCAGCCATTCCCAGTTTTAATAGATTCAACGTCTATTGCCAGCCAATGGGTAAATTGCACCACTGCTTATAAGTTGCTAAGACATCACTCAATAATTCAAGACCTTGACGATGATATCAATTTTTTGGTATGACATTGTTGCCTACAGAGTTTGACCAATAAATAAATAATTAACCTTTCTTTTGGTTTATCAGGTAAAATAAAAAAATCAAGTCATGTAAAGACAAGTGAAAAACTTTCATAACCTCGCTGTGTCCTAAAGTCACAATACCTTCGGATTTTCCATTGTAGTTTTTTGTTCCTTAAGTTAAGAATTTATACCCTCAAATTCACTTAGTTTTTAATTACTTGTTGGAGTTAAATTGCTATCCTTTTTTTAAATATATTTTTTATTGTAGTTTATATATTATTAGTTTTAGAATTAAATAGTTGTTACTAAATTGGATTATTATTTTATTATTATTATAAAATAAAACACAAATAATCATATTAAATTAATCTATTCTATCAGTTTAAATTGTGCCATTTGGTGTTAATGCTTGGGATAAAACATGAAAACAAATGTGCAACTTGTAAAAGGGGGAAATTGATTGTTGAAAACACCTATTGACAGGGTTACACGTCCATCCAATTCACCTGTCGATTGCTTCCAGCCCACCAAGATAAAATGCTGTTAATGGCAGCCAAAGAGCTAAACTATGTGAAGTCATGTTACATGCTATTACTTTTTAATAGTTGAAAAAGTATTTTTCATCCCAAAATGAATGTAAAAATATTAATTCAATTTCCATGACGCTTTTCCTACCAGGGCCGTGGGGGGTGCAGCAGCCTATCCCAGCCAACTATGGGCACCTGGCAGAGGACATCCTGGATTGCTGGCCATCCAATCGCAGGCCACAAGGAGACAAACAAACAATCCCTCATAGCCGCGGGCATTTTAAAGTGTTCAACCAGCCTACCAAGCATGTTTGGGGATGTGGGAGGAAACCAGAGTACCCAGAGAAAACCTACGCAAACTCCACACAGGAAAATCCGAACCTGGGATTGAACCCTTGCTCGCTATACTGTGAGGCCAACGTGCTAACCACTCATCACCAGGCTAAATACATTCATTTTATTTATTTAAGCTGACAGCAGCAAAATGTTAATATATACCCAGCAAATTTGATCACTTTTTCTGTTAACCCATAATAAAGTCATGAACCAAACTTCATGAATATTTGTTGTGACAAAGAAGTATCTGTTCCAATCACTCTATCAGAGAAAAATCAGAGTTGTAGAAATAACTGGAAACTCAAGAGGGCCATGACATTATGTTCATCACAAATGTATGTAAACTTTTGACCACAATAAATAACGCATCAAGGGTTAAAACTGGTGTAATAGACCAGGGGTGGCGAACAACTTGGACACAAGCAAAAAAAGCCATTTTACACAGGGAGCTGCCCAAACGGACAGACAGATACACACACACACACACACACACACACACACACACACACACACACACACACACAAACACACCATTAAAACCATATTATTCACCATAACACTTTCTTCCCTTTACAAAACGTGTTCATTTTTTCAATGGGCCCTGATGAACTTAAGTGTGTTTTAAGAGAGAATAAATATAAGAGAAACACGACGCGAGGCAAAGAGCCACAGTATACGTATACAAAATATGATTAGAAGCAAAGCATTTATTTTGGCTGGGAGCCGCGGGTTTCGCCACCCATATAATAGACTTTGGTGATTTTCTCCGTGAAGCCGTTATACAAACGTTCAAGATGGCGACTGAGCATACCTGATCAAACCTTGACTGCTCAATCTGGAAATTTGTGAGGAAATATGCTCGTGGAGGGTTGTGCGTGCCAAGCGGGCGCTCTTGGCAGACGCTCTTTCCCCCTCTCACGCTTCTTCCCCACACAAATTATTTAGGGAGATTCTGGGAAGGTGGGCCCCGAGTTGGAGCGCATGGGGCTCGGGGAGCGCGAGTGCTGCCAGCGCATGTGCCACTAATTAGATGCGGGCTATTGTCCGTACAGGGTCACTGGAGTGAGATTTGGGGGGATTTGCTGCTGCTTGAGCGATCTGATTCACTGCTGACACTGATAGGAACGCAGCAGGGGGCCACTCCAGTCCCGCGAATGTGTGTGCGTGGGGGTACATTAGTGCCACACATGCATGCGCGCACACATTATTATGCTCCCAGTCATGCAATGTCCCATCTCACTGCATCACTCAATCTCAGTGTGAAGCACGGCGGGGGTCCGTGACATCCTACGTTCGCCGCTGAGCTCTTACTCCTCGTCTGTGCGCGCGAGGGGTGAGGGGCTCCGCATCAATGCCGCCGTGACTGCGTGAACACGTCAAGTCCAAATGCAACGTGCTTCTGAGGCAAGCTGCTGGGCATGATGGTCTCGCCTCTGGTCACGCGATGACGTCAAATCGTTGGGCCTTAGCCGGCAAGAGCTAGGAAGCACAGGGGTGAATTCTTTCCAGAATGCCTGTATCACAGGTTATCTTTCCCCATTGGAGGAAACGGAATTGCCTAATTTATTCAGAGTTTGGCTGGCCTGCGACTTATATGCTCACAGGCTGCAATGTTTACATAACACCCTTATGGTATTTGGCTACTAGAAAGGGCCGATTTCATACATTCTGGAGGATCGATGAACGTACGATGACTAAAAATACAACAGATTTGGTCTGGCAATTGAGTCGACAGTTAGTTAGCCACATTAGCTCGCTGTTATTTGGTCACCGATATTCATGGTCAGTCATTTGAGCGTATGAGTGCACCTGTTGGGTATTTTCATACCAAAACGTAATGTTTACCATTGTAACGTCTGTCGCTCTTTGTTAGGTCATGTGCAAAGGAGGGGAATTTGTTTTGATGTTCCATATAGTCACTGTGCGGTAATTGTTTGGCGGCCCCTAAATGGCCTCATTACTCTCTTTCTTTTGTCAATGCATTCAGTCAGAAAATAGCTTTTTAGTAAAAGCCTGCATTTGGCTCACATTCAAATAGTTCCAGGGTTATAAAGTGTCAAGATGTGTTAAAACAACGCCCATGAGACCTGATATAACTCATTAGTCCTCATCCCCAGAAAGTTAATTGATCAATTTACTTAAAAATTGTGACTTTCTTTTTGTAAAGCAATAATACTTCAGCATTTTCATTTTTGAAATTAGAATCTAATGGTTTAAGAATAGTTTGTAATCCTCAGAATTTATTTTTGAGTTAACTAATGCATGTTTTTTGTGGGGAATGTTAAATGAATTACAATAGAACAAGGGAGTTTGCATGTTCTCACCGGGCCTGCGTGGGTTTCCTTCGGGTACTCCGGTTTCCTCCCACATTCCAAAAACATGCATGGTAGGCTGATTGGACACTCTAAATTGCCCCTAGTTACAAGTGTGAGTGTGAATGGTTGTCATGCCCTGCGATTGGCTGGCCACCGATTCAGGGTGTCCCCTGCCTCTGGCCCAGTCAGCTGGGATGGGTTCCAGCACCCCCCGCGACCCTAATGAGGATAAAGCGGTTCAGAAAATGAGATGAGATGAGACAATAGAACAAGACTAGTAATTGCAATTTTATAGGTCATGCTTTTGTTTATGAAAATAATCTGGATCAGAAAAAATGGAGATTAGCAGTTCAGGCTTTTAAAAATTTGGCAATTGGTTATGGACCAAAAACGTGATCGGTGAACCCTTGTCAACAACTAATGGATCTGTATCTTTTCCCCCAAAAATTGAATCAAAATTGTTCATTGATCAAAATATCAATAATTTATTCTTTTAGTTATGTGATTTTCATTTAAATGTCTGTTTTAGCTTCAAAATTTTGAAAAAAATCAAATTTGCACTTGAAGGGAATCATGGAAGAATTTCTAACATTGGCAAATATTGTCTCATTGTCCAAAAGAGCAAAATTGTATAATATTTTCAAGAAATTGGTGGTTTATATCCCTATAACAGACCAAGTATGTAACTGTAGAGAAAAGAATTAGTGGCGAAAAAAACGAAAACCCTTTTGGAATCTGCAGAGCAATTTAGTTTAGTTTTAATCAGCGTCAAAATCTAACTGGAGAAATTTATTTTCAAACATTTTTTTCCGGGTAATTTTCTCACGCTCTCCACATTCACTTTTCCCCGTTTTGACACCCGAGGAAGGAGCTAGTGGGTGATACACAAAAGTTGGTTACCCATGTTCAGTCAAAATGAATGTGCCACGGTCGTCATGGTAACACGGGCAGCACGGTGGGTTGGAAGGTACGGATGGACGGAAGTTTCGACGTGATGCCTCTCACACTTTCCAAGCGTACGCCACCCGCCGCCTTCTCCGATCCAACCACGGCAACGCGGAAGCATGCGGCGGTGGGACGGAGGCCTTTTGTTCCAGGGGGACGCGCTAGGACTTCTTTGCCCGTCCGTTGTCCCCCTTTTCATCCCTCTAAGGGAGCTGCCTGACATGTATAATATGGGACGTATTCTCAGGGCGGCCCAGTTAAAATTCATTTTAAAGTGTTTACGTAGGCCAAACAATGGGCGGCAGTCATGGTTGTTATGTGTTGATTTGCCGCAGCGACGAGTGGCAGCTGGGACACAAGAGATGCTCTTAAATATCATTCTTCTGTCACTGGACCCCCGCTCATCATTGTGTTTGAAATTGAGCCAATTTCCATCAGTCAGGGACAATGTTGGAAACAAGCGAGCGCAGTTGGAGACAATCACGGCCGCACAAAAGATGGTGTTGGATTGTCCCAGGAGGATATTCCCATGCCGCAGCGCAGTGATTTTTGAGCTAGGCGCTTGACGTTCTCACAAGTGACCAACAAGTCAAAACTTCACAGGAATAGAAAAGCCATCGGACTTGACGGAGCTGGTGAAATGCAACCTCCGGTTGAACCTTCCCAAACTGGGAATCAGACATGGCGGGAACTTCTTTGTGTTTGTACACTGGGTCTTTGTTGACGTTGGTGTGTGACGGTGTGATTGACGCGGGATAGGGACTCTGAATAACCCAATTGCGAATTTCAACAACACCCCAAGTATAACAGGGAATGCACATTATTTGCAGATTGGGAAACTAAACTTGTTTTTGTCACATGCCAAATTGTATTTTGTGTTTCCTTCCTTCTTTTTTAAAATGAATCGACAGCTATCTTTATAGTCAAATACATTTTTACAGACAATCTAGAAATTGTCCAAAGAATTTTTATTTGTATTTTTATTAGCCATATAATATGTATATCAATACGTAAAAAATTTTAATTAGAAAAGAGGAGCGTAAAATGTTATGTACTACAGTATTATTCATATTTCACTAATGGCGATAGACGTTCGGTCTACTTTCATTTTTCTGAGGAAAAAAAAATCAAGTGAGTTTGTTCCTGGAAAAATGGACCATCTCTATGTTGTACTATAGGCGTGTCAAACTTGTTTTTGTCACATACCAAATTGTAATTTGTGTTTCCTTCCTTCCTTTTTAAAATGAATCGACAACTACCTTTATAGTCAAATACATTTTTACAGACGATCTAGAAATTGTCTGAAGAATTTTTATTTTTATTAACCATATAATGTGTATATTAATACGTACATTTTTTGAATTAGAAAAGAGGAGCGTAAAATGTTATGTGCTACTGTATTATTCATATTTCATTAACGGCGATAGACGTCCGGTCCTGGTCAAATTGGATTGGAGGTGTATTGCCATCATTGGCAGTTAAAAATAATCACTCAGTGCCAGCCATCCCATTCAAAATGGATTTGATGTCTATAGCTGTGAATGTGTAAAAAAAATGTGATTAAGTCAAGACGTGTCAAAGTGGCGGCCCGGGGGCCAAATCTGGCCCACCGCATCATTTTGTGTGGCCCGGGAAAGTAAATCATGAATGCTGACTTTCTGTTTTAGGATCAAATTAAAATGAAGAGTATAGCTGCATATTAAATTTCCTGATTTTTCCCCTTTTAAATCAATAATTGTAATTTTTTAATCTTTTTTTTCTGTGTTTTTAGTTCAAAAATCATTTTGTAAAATCTAAAAATATATATAAAAAAAGCTAAAATAAACATTGTTTTAGATCTATAAAAACTGAATATTCAGGGCTTTTAATCCAGTTATTTTAATCAATTTTTTAAAAAAAAATCTAAATATTATATCTAAAATGGTCCAGCCCACGTGAAATCAAGTTGACATTAAAGCGGCCCGCGAACCAACCCGAGTCTGACAGCCCTGGGTTAAGAGATCACTTTTGGATCCCGTACCTGTCAGACGTAATTCAAACAATATTCCACACTGTCATGATTAAAGCGACAACTTTAGGTGATTACATTCATTGAAGTAGTTCTCAAACAAGGGCAGCTACCGGTGGATGATCATGTTTCAGTGTCATTGACGATAGACAGTCGAAGACAGAATTGGACGTCCGTCAGTGTCAATGACAGTCAAGTGTCGCACTACTGATATAAGATCATAAGCAACATTTATAGACTTGAAAAAGGATGCATATAACAAGCCCATTCCATTTCACGGATACAATCATGCTGGCTCTGGATCAAAGCTGTTCCGAAAACACATGCGCGGCCGGCCCGGGTCGGGTGAGGCCACTTTGTTTCCCGTGACAGGCCCATAAAGGCGCATGTAAAAGGAGAAAGGTCATCAGATAGTGGTGGTCAACCACCATGACTCAAGTCAAATGCTGGTAAAAGGCAACACCACTGGTCAATGGCACTAAATGATCATGTTACATTTCCAATGACAGCGATAGACGTTCAATCCATTTGAATTTGGAGAGCTAGCAGTGAATGATCGCTGTCTATCGTTGTCAAAATGGCAGGCAGTGTGTTAACCCATTATATAGGACAAGTGATTATTTTGGGCAATTTAACAAATTAGTTATTATGATTGGTACATAGTATTCATTTTATTGTTTTATTATTAATTATAACTGGAATTTTCAAATATATTTTTCATGAATACATCAAAAATGTTAATAAAAGCTAAATTTACAACAACAAAAAATCAATTTCTTGAAGAATTTGCTTTGCTGTATTTTGGGTCACTTCCTATTGATTACTGTATATTTCGGTGCATTTTGGGGTTACTTCAAGTTGATTTTTGGGGCATTGCTGGGTCAGTTCTCATTATTTTCTTTGAATTTAGGTTCAATTTCAGGTCACTTGCTATTTTTGAGGCATTTCCAGGTCACCTCGTATGGAGTTTTGTAACTTCTTATATATTTCCCTACATTTTGAGTGGCTTCCTGTTGATTTGGGAGCAATTCCGTTTGAGTTGGGGTCATTACCGGGTGACATTCTGTTCATTTGGGTCATTTTTGTAGATTTTGCTGTATTTTCTGTTTACTCCCTGTTTATTTTGGGGCATTCCCTTGACAAATAAATAAATTGTGGATAACAATAAGCTCTACAGTTGATTTCATTTCATCTTATTTGATTGAATGCCATATAAATTGCTATTAAAGAAAATATGTCATATCTTCACCTCACACCTGCAAAGTACCTCATGAATCGCATCAGGGTTTACTTTAGGTAGGAGATGGATCAGTGCATGAAGAAGATGAGCGAGACTCTCCCACTTAAAGCTGGAGATAAACCCAGCCCGCTCGGTGCTAGACATGAAAGCGTCCTGGTTCAAAGGCATGCCACAAATCAATGGAAGAGCTGGGATCAAACACGTCCGCCACCCTATGTTCCACCGCCAACCTAACGCTCCTTTTAGTTGAGGACCCTCTAGCTCACAGATCAGGACCTGTGGTGGAGCTCACATGCACATCCACTACTCACAATGAGTTTGGAGTAGTGGGCTTTCCGATAAAATTTTAACAGACAAGAAGTTGGAAACGTGTTAGAAAAGAGTTCTTCCATCTGCCGGCAGTCGGATGTCAAAAACGCGCGGCGTTAGGCGGGTGGGACGCGCGCTTATTTGGTTGAGGGGCGGAGCTGCTGTTTAGTGGCACTTCATTCATCTGCTTAAAGGCCTGCCTTTGTCTGCCTGGCAGGTGCTTCTAATCCCACTGTCACTGGGTCGGACAAGATGTTTGGACAAGCCCTCCCCGACCCACACACATGCAGACACACCAACATGTGATGTGATCTCAACCCACATGCTGGAGTCATGCTTGATTATCCAGCAATAGAGTGGGAACCAGCGTTGCATTGCTAAAATAACAGTAAGACTTTTTTTTTTAAACTCCAGCTGTATTTTAGATTCTTTTGTAACCTTACTTGGTCACACGTTCTACTGCACTCAAAAGCCATCTGATCATTATTCATTCATACAATTGTAGCACTTTTATGAATGGCCCCTTGAGATTGGCAACCATCTTTTTTTTAGAATTTTTTTCAGATGTGAAATAAACGCATATCGTGTTATCATTGAAATGTTGTCTTTGTTTATTGATATTCCACAGATTTTGACTGATATTCGCTGACCCAATTATGCAGATCACAGGAACTATCAGCGCTGTCTTTCCGGCAGTATGAATTTTTTTTTACATAACATTGGCAATCAGATGTTTTATGATGTTCTTTCGACTAATGAAGATTGCCTCTTTTATCGGGTCGTGCGGTGGACATCAGTAATGTTCAGGTTTCTCTTTTTGCCACTTGTTACTGGGAGGAGACCATTACTGCAACTTTATGTTTTTCCTCTGAGCTAAGCGGCGGCCTAAATTAGCCAACCGTCATCGCAACTGGCCTTCAGATCATGAAGCCCTGCGCGTAACTCTGTTGCAACTGTTTTCACACATAACATTTATTCATTTGGTTGGTAGATTGTATAATCAGGCTTCAAAAATGCACCAGTCAAACAATGGTCAAATATGGTAATGGTGTAAAAATGTATTGATATGAATCTGTTATCTGTCTGTGACGTGAGAGATCCAGGTGCATCACTCGGTAAAAAAAAATAAAACCTATGAATATTTCGATGACCCAGATTTACAGGCATGTCGGTTTCCTTATCTGTCCGTCGGCTTACACCTGCCACGGTTGTGCTGAAGACTCTCGAAAATTCAGTGTTGACCTTTGCTCTCAGACTAGTGACATCTGCTGTGTAGCTGGAAAGCGTGTGCGAGTAACCACCAGCAGCAATATGTCAGGGAACATTACGAGTTTGGGTGTAAAGAATCCAAATTTATGAAAATAAGAAATTGTGATCATTTTCTTGCAGAGAACCAGACGGTCCGAGACCTCACCGGAGAAGTTCTCTTTGGTTTCTGTCGGAACGATCCATGGTATCGTTTCCGTCTATGTGGGAAAGTGACAGAACCCTTACATGAACGAAGCGTAATTTTAAGACCTGAGACAGACGAACAGTAGGTTTATGAGCACGTTATGCCCTTCCCTCGGGCTTTCTTGGTCCAACCAGTACCAAGATGTTTTATTGTGAGCGTCAGATGTGAATACAGCTCCTAAAATCTCCTTCTCGACAACAACTATGTCATCAATTTTGGCCCAGGGGGTTGGGGAGTGTCAACAAATGACCTCCAAACCCCCTTCTTTTGTTAACGATCATACAAGCAGCTCTGGTTCCGCTTGGATCTCAAAGATCCACATGACGTGTTGGGTGCTGTTCCCCTCACAGTCCTTCTAGGTTCGTGTCTGTATAACCTGGTTTCCAGCTGTGCTCTATTTTAATGGAAGAGGAGGACGCTGCTTTATTTTGGAGTCCTGGTGGCCCGGTTCCTCAGCCCGAGGTCTCCAATAACCCAATTTGAGTTGACTTTTCCCGTTGAGGGAGCGCCACAGCCCGAGGCTATACACTGTTACAATTCAACTGGTACAATGCACACACACGATCACACGGCGGAAATCCACCTCTTTCTTCTTTTACAAGCCTCAATAGAACATTCGACCTATAAATGTCTCTCTCGTTTTCATTGGACAAATGACACCGCCAAGGTTTATTTGCTCCCACAATTTCAGCTGGTATCCATCTGCTCGTCTTGGTGCTCTCGCAAAATATAGCAGAACTCATCGGAACTAAGTAGCGAATCTGTAGTTTGGATGTCGGAACCTCCTCTGGCTACACATTGACCCAAATGATTGACATTGTCCCAGATTTGTGGAGAAAAGTGTCAACTTCAGCTCATCTGATAGTGAAACTTTCTAAAATAAGAGTGAAAGCTTTCTCATCAAACTCTGCTGGTATGATTAGGGTTGAAGTATCGAAAATGATCTAAGTAGTGTTACTGAAATTCTCGATTTGTATAAGATATTTGATGGCAAAAGTATTAATAGTTGGTTCATGGGGCGCACCTAATAATAAGGTCCATTAGGGTAGGGGTGTGAAACTCGGTTCGCCTCATGGGCCACCTTCATTCCATTTTGACTGGGAAAGGGACGGATAAACGAATGTGAAAGCATTGTACTGCATGCCCTCGATCACAAGTTTCTGGTTATACAGCGTCAATGTAAAAAAAGAAGCATGTGATTCTGTATATGCAGTATGTATGAGCTACTAGGTACATGTCAGTCAGAACAACTACTGGATTGGACCCCCTAGTGGGCTGTGGATCATAAGTTTGACCCCTTGCATTAGTGCATGCATTTGTTGTTGTTGTTTTATTTATTCATTGGTTTTATTGTTGTACTTTTTATTTGTGGGTTTCATTAATGATAAATGTATATCTTAAGCATAAATATGATACAGGTATGTATCCGACAAAATAAGTTTGAGATCATTTAGTACAACCAGGTTTATATGTAAATGAAACTGCATTATTAGAAGCACTGTCAGCTTTAGGCAATAAAAAGGATTGTGACATATATTTCTTGTTCATTATAGACAAAATTGTTGCTGGCATAACCTTCAAAGTTGTGGTCCAATGTCAAACCCGGGGTCAACGGGGTGATGAATGTCAAGATCTGTATACGACGCATTGGGCTCGAGAAGGTGAGGGGGCAGTTGTAGGCGGGTGATGCGCAGCGCACTACGCTTGGCAACATGATTGAAGGCCGGGTTTTGGCGCAGGGAGCGTGAAGCCATTGTTTGAGTTGGCACGGCGCAGTGCGCCTGTGAGCTGCGCCATCAAAAGGGTTCTGTCCGATACCGAGTACTTATTGTTAAACATTGTCCCCCCTGAAAATGAGCATGGAAGAATCCAAAATGCAAAATGTTCTGCAAATGACAGCTGCTTGACTGAAACAAAGGGAGCAAAATGGCTTTTGGTTGCGCTGCACTTGTTATGCTAATGGCCCCCCTTTGCCCCCACCCCGCTGCTGAGACTAGCGCCATACAAATCATGCTTGTCCTTCACTTTGTCACACCAACGAGAAACAAAGCCCCACTTTTTATCAACACAAACTCAAGTTAGCGTGCATATAAATTGCACGTTAAACGCCACTTCCTTAGAGACGGCTGTGGCTAGTCTAGGGGTGGGCAAACCGGTCCTCAAGGGCCGCTGTGGGTGCAGGTTTTTTGTTCCAACTGAGTCAGGCACAGACAGTTTACCCAATGAGATTTCTGCAGAAAACAAGAAGCACCTGACTGCAATCCCCTAATTTCACTTGTAGGACACCAGATTGGTTAAAAAAAATAAAAATAAAGGTGTCTTCTTTATGGGAGCCCCCACTACGGCCCATTGTGGAATGGTCTGCCCATCCCTGGGCTAGTGTGACAACTTCTGCCAATTAGAATGCTAATGTGTTCACTTTGCTAACAAAACGTTAGACGTTCAGAGTGCCGTGTCACTGTAGGACACGCGCATGGTAGCAGATGTCAGCAGAAGCAATGACCTGCGTTCTGCACTTGCCCTGAAGTCCTCTTGGAGGTCTTTCCAGATTGCCAATACTTGGCGACCTGAGCACGACAGTTCACTCTCTGCCACTTTCACAATGTCCCTTTATGCTGTTTGTGCCCGTTGCTCGGCGCTGAAAGAGACGGGCCGCGCTCGCCTCTCACTCTTTGAAAATGAAGTTGCTGTCACACGCCCATGGTCCCATTGTCTTGGAAGCCGGGAGCCGGTTCCAAGAATTCCCTTGGTATTCCCAGCACAGAGCGGCCTTGGCGGCATGCTGCCTTTCCGATTCCCTCCCTAGGCCAGTCCAACTATAATCTGGGCACCAGCCCTCTACTCGGACCCGTCTCCCCACAGGGTACATGCTACTGTACATGTGAATGCATCTGACATGGGAAACGGCTAACTGGCCGGCAACAGGAAATTGACGCTTGACTGCAAAAAGACCTTTGCCGTTGGGTCATGGGGGACAGCTGAGAGGCGTCTCACCTGCTATCTTGCAAAATGCTTCCTTTCATAGCTCTCGTGCAGCTGGTTCACGTCCCATCTCCCGGGAGTCATCTTTGACGGACACTTTTGTTACCCACAACGGAGCTCCACAAATGCAGCATCATTAAAGCCTCAAACATTATTTAGAGAAGAGCTTTGCAGGATCCCACTGATCAAAACTACTGTAATGTGTTCAGTAATTTGATAATATTGATATGGTGGTGGTTAAAAGAACGGAAATGTTCAGCTCTAATGGATTCATCGTCTTTGTTATTCATTAGTTTGGCAAGCCTTTGCTCTGTTCATCAATCCGTTTCCCAAATTACCGTATTTTCTCGCATATTAGCCTCCTCTGCGTATAAGCAGTACCCTTAAAATTGCCTTAAAATCGTTGAAATTTACAATTTCTCTCGTATGAGACATCCCCTGATTCACAATTTTCACCTCCATATTCATGGTTTTAATAGGGAATACAAATGTGGTACTTTGAAGGGAAAATCATCGCACGTGGTATTTCTGATATACTGCATGAATCGAAAGGATAGTCTGCTGGATTGCACATTCCTAAAGGGTGTTGCCTGGACGTAGACAAATTCAAAAAGGAAGTCACATGAGCAGTACAACCAGGAAGTGTGTCCATAGCAGTCTAGTTTGTCATCCGAAGTTAAGATGGCGGCACCCTGAGCCAGCAATGGCAGGCACAAGTAAGTGAGTTTTTTCACGTTTTATGAAGGATACGGTTATTTTTTTCTTGAATTTCATTCATAGACGTCAAAATACATTTTGTTAAGCGTTTTATCTGTTTATCTTTTCTCTATTTTGAAATAAATGACTGTATTGGCCGCATTGTCTTGCGTTATGACGTTTCGTCCTTGTCACCTAATTTGAGCGCGTATAATCCGTACCCTCAATTCAGTCATCATTTTTTGAGTGACAAATACAGCGTATATGCGAGGAAATATGGTAGGAGCTCCTATAGTTCTTGTGGGCCATGATACAAGACACTCAAATATTTTTTCTGTTTAAAAAATTGTTTGTCAGAAACATGAAACATAACCACTCTCGCCACCGGGCCACCCCTGATAACTTTGTATTCATTGTATTTTGAAACATTTAAATACTTGATTTTGGTTAAGTTCATAATATGGATTTAGTTTACTTTTTTTATAATAGAATTTATTACATTTTGACTTTTGTTTATGAAATTTGGTTAATTTAGTTTTCAAAGGTGTTCAATTCTTTCTCAAAACATTTCCCAAAATGGAAATCTGATTATATTATAACTTAGTTCATTAAGATTTTTTGATTATAGTTAGTTTTTATTTCATTTTAGTTGATTTTCAAATGTAGTTAGTTTGTATTTATTTATTTTTATATTATTTTTACTTTTTTGTAAGATTTAAAAAAAATGCACAGTATGTAAGGAAATTGCAATTGTTACCTTTCTAACATATAGGGTGCAGTACAGCTGTCGTAAAACCGGAATAAATACAATTTCAAATAAACCCCTAAAGCTCAATTATAAAATAATCAATTTTTAACTGGAATAAAGTAGTTTTAATAAATTTTGTAAATGTAAAATGTTGTTTTAGTTTATTTTTTTATATTTTTTTATCTAATATGTCTTGGATTTCCCGATTAATTTGATTTCGCAAGAAAAAATAGTCAGGAAAATGCAACAAGAATAGTTAATTAGAGGTCATTACAAATGGTAAAAGGGTTGTGTGCTGACTCCCATTTAAATTGCTGACTTCAATTGACGGCAATAGAAGTCCATTTCGTTTGCACGGGAAGTGACCACTATGTTGCTGAGTGTCCAATCTTCTCATTCTTCTGTTATACTTTCAGCAGAACATTTCTGAAGAGGTAATCGTACACTTTCCATACCTGTCAACCTCTGCCGATAACTGCCCTTAAAAATGATTATGATTCCCCTTACAAACCCCCAAAAAACCTTACAAACACCGTACGAGTCGTTTTGAACCTGAATCAGAAAAAAAATCGATGCTAATGGGCTGCTGCACACTATGTACATTTTGGGGGGGCACCCTGTATATTACACAGTGGGAGGTGGAATGAGTCTAATTGACAGTTACCAACTGACTCTTTTGTCATGTTTGCCAAAGGACGCGTCCTACTTTTCGCATCAGTGTCCGACACGCCGCAGTGTTGTGTGAAACGTAAACTTTGCTATGCATTTACAGCTTGTTGTCCTGTCCCAGAGAATGCACTCTAATCTGTCCCACAATTGAGGATGAACACAGGGCTTAATGAGGTATCAACAGTGGCAGTTTGTATGAATGAAGGAGATGTTACTGGAGGTGGTCAGTGTAGGGGGGCGACAGCAGGAAAATGTTTCCTCTCATGAATAGTCATTAGGGCCACACGTCATTCCCGTGAATTCTAATCAGTGTTACTTGCATAGTTTTTCCTTCTCATTAATATTCATGAGCCAATAAGGGACTCTTTTGGGGTCTGCCGGCCCGAAGGAACACAGATAATTGCAATGGAGCATTACGTGTTGATTATTTTCCTGTTCATGCCCATGTTTTTAATTAGCAGGAATTATAATGAGTTAAAAAAAATAGTAATTGTTAGAACAAATCTTTCCATTTGATTGATTTGAACAGGTTTTTGATCATATTAATTAGGGAAAAAGTTTTACATAAGGGTATTGTTTTTCCTCTGCTACAAAATCTGAACGGGATATGGAGGTTAGATAACATCTGCATATGTTAAAAAAGGCAAAACAAAAAAGAAATGTTGACGCTCTATATGTAATAGTTTATTTTTACACTGCTTATCAGACACAAAGCGACTAATCACATTGGTGTGATCATAGGACTCAAGAGGCTCAAAAGGACAAGTTAAAGTATTCTTTTAGCACTCTAAAATAGTGTTATGAGATAGCGTCAGCAAATTTTCTATCTAGCCATTGCTAACTCATTGATCCTTCTTTAGCGTACATGTTTTTATTGTGTACAGAAAATAATTGAGAACCACTGGTTTAGACTCTAGAGTGAAATGCATGTTTTTTTTTAAATGTTTTTGGAAGATGTCTCACCTGAACTGCACAGACAGGGTGTAATTTTTACCCAACCTTTAACATGCACAGCAGTTGCTTTATTTGGTCTTCAGTTGCGAAGTAGTCAGCAGGCCAAATAACAAAATGAGGGTGATAGTTCGAATCACATTTAGAGATGGGGGGAATATAGAAAAAAAGAGTCCAATGACCAGGCCATCAAGGCCAATTACAGTTGGGCCAAAGTATAAAAGAAATCATTATTTATTCTGAGGATATTTTTTAATAGATACTATAAAATTGTATAGAGTAAGTTCTGGACACTAAAGCTGCCAATTTTACCTGACATTTAACCTTTTGTAGTTTTTTTCACTGTAACATACCTATTTTGACAATGTAAATAGCATAAAATAAACCCCTTTTCAAATGTAGACAGTAACAGTTAAAAAGTTGGCAGAAAAAAAACGTATACCATACAGTAACCAAGAACTATTTTAGTACACTAAGCAACTAATTATATACCTGGGTATTTCCCCGCACTTTTTACAATTTGGTTGTGAATCATCTTTTTGCGCTACCCCTGAGGAAAGCCCCCGAAGGGTGAGCTAAAGAAGATCAAGTGTATGTTTTCTTACACGCATTGGAACATTCCAATCATTCTGTGGCAGAATGAGTGATGGCAAAAACCTCTATGGTTCTGGGCTACTGTCAAGTTGATGTGGGCCTCATTTAAGTTTCCACTTGTCGAAAACGTTGAGGCTAACCAATGTGCAAACAGTTGTTTGAAAAAGTCAACACATACTGAATGTCTGTTGAATTGACAGATTTCTGGTTAAAATGAAAAAATATATCATGGAAAAAACGTAAAACTGTTTCCACATTTAATTTATTTCATTTAATTTAATTCAACTCTCAGGGCCAACATTTAATGCTGCCATTGATGGATCATGATTGATTAAGCCATTTTGACAGGGAGGGCTTTTACCAATCGAACGGATTGGACGTCCATCCTTGTCAATGGCAGCACCATGTTTGTATATGTATGTGTATATAAACATATATATATATATATATATATATATATATATATATATATATATATATATATATATATATATATATATATATATATATATATATATATATACACATACATATACAAACATGGTGCTGCCATTGACAAGGATGGACGTCCAATCCATGTTTGTATATGTATGTGTATATAAACATATATATATATATATATATATATATATATATATATATATATATATATATATATATATATATATATGTGTGTTTATATACACATACATATACAAACATGGTGCTGCCATTGTGTGTGTGGGGGTATGTGTGTATACACAAAATAAAAATGTTTTAACAAACTAAAATAAAATAAATAATGTAAAATAAATTGTTTTCACTTAACTTAAATCCAGTTTGATGGTTAAATGATCCATTGCTGATCATTTTGAAAATTTGGATAAATTAACTTAAGTGCAAATAAGGCCAACGAGTAAAACCAGGTAACTCAGAGCTTGAAGAAATACCTCTACAACTTGTACATGTTGCATGATGGATCAGTACAAGCAAACTAATCACATAACTGACTTTATAGATTGATATACCTGCTTACACTGTTCGCAGAAATTAGGAAAAATAAATACGCAGCCTCTCCTGAGCCAAGAAATTTCACTACGCTAGACAGGAATTTTTAGTGCAATGGCAAAGCTGGGAAAGGTTTGATCACCTATCGACCACCAGATGCAGGTAAAAAATTTCCTGCTCTTAATGCTTTTTTTTAGCATTATTTTAGTCTGTTGGAAGGGAAAGAAAATCCTGGTTTCCCGCTAGGCTTATAAAGCACTGAGGCGATATTACATGTGGTTGTTCAAAAAAAATAATGTGAATGGTTCGGAGATTATTTTGAATATAATCTAACTGTATTTGCAAGATGGACTATAGTGAATTAAAAGAGTAATGTTATTTAAAGAGTTAAACTACAGTACATTTTTCGTGTACCTTTAGAAGGCACCTGCGTACTACTGGTGGTACTCATAGCACATTGTGCGTTGTCAAAACTAGAATCTTCAGTCTCTTACATAGAAGTTAGATTTACTGTAGATCTGCAGGGCTCATAAAAACGTTTTTTTTAATTAGCTGGCTGACGGAAGAACGAAAAGTCACCTAATTATTCCTGCATTGACCATGTTGACCTTGTCTTTGAGTTAAGAATTCACTGTAGAGCAGCCTCAAACATTCCTACACCCCTCCTTGTGAAAAACGTAAAAGATGTAAAAGCACATTTTTGACCCTGAATAAGTTAAACTGCAGTGGTCGAGAAAAATGCTAAAGTCATTATTCAAGTATTTGTTTTCCAAATAGTGATGTCTGGTCAAATGACTTGTAAGGGCTTGTTCACAAGTGGTGAAAATATGTGTCATGTCCTGTTAATAAAAGTCTGCTTGATGGGTTTTAATTGGACACATTATGTTTTTGTTACACGAGCACACGGTCTAAAAGCGGACGATTCCTTGTTCAGCTTTCACACAAACATAATCAATCATGTCATCCATGTTGATGCCTAAATGTCTTCTTATAGCAGCTGGAAAGCCCCAGACCATCCCAACATTCCAGTCTGAGATTTTGTAGACGCATGTAAATATCACGTGATGCAAGAAGCACAAACAAGTCGGTAATAAGAAATTTATTTTGCAACATGAAGAAAACATTGAAATGTTACTGTACACAGACCACGTGCTTTATTCTAAATGAGGCTAAGAAAAGAGGAAGTGAACTAGTAAAAAGTGTATTTTGAAAAAAAAGGGACATCTCCTAGGCAGGGATAAAGATGATGATAATGATTCACATGACAGTGTTTAGGCCTCTCATGATAACGCTCATATACAGTACCTCTTTGGTTCCTTGAATGCAGTTTTAGAAAAATAACTTTTTTCAAAAATTGGATGTTCCACATTGGCAGCTTTGCAGCTCCCCAGTGCAAATATTCTAAAATATGGGAATGGTGGGGATTGCAAGAGGCATGATGATGGTGTATTGAGCTAAGCCGCAGAAAAACACGGGAGTGTCAGTCAAGCAAACTAAAGAGCCCTAAAGCAATGTAACTACTCACCAGGCATACTTTTCAAGAACTGCTGATACTGATAGTTTGTCGCTGGCGTTCAGCCTGTCTGCGTCGTGCTCAATATGTTGCATAGCTTGTGTGGCACTTGTGTCTTTGACTGGTGAGGCGCCACCTAACGTTCACTGGATGCATTTCATATTGCAAGTGCTTTCGCGGTCTGTGATTTTGATGAGAAATAACTGTGAGGTCACCGAGGTTGACTCCCAGTACATGACCATGCAAAGACAAAGGTATCTTGACTTACGAGTTTGGTTTGTTCTCTTTACAAGCTTGTATCTTGAGTTACGCGTAGAGTGGTGTCTTGGGTTGGGAGTCTATGTCATTACGTAGTGATGCTTGTAAACCAAAAAAACTCATTTTTTTCCAAATCATATTCATCAACGGATGAGATACACTATTATATTTTACTTGTATGAAAATACAGCCTATGGACATAATTCAGTTGAAATGAAATGAAATAAACACATTTTGACATACATTCTGCTTAAAGGCGCACTGTCCTGCTCAATTAGTCGTGTGCATCATGGCCACCAGTGGTCAATATAAGACAGACATGGGGATATACAGTACAGTAGAGAGAGTCTCGGGCCCTCTCTTAGTTTTTCAGCATAGCACAAATCTTTCCCATTCTTCACAGAGGATAAAGAATACACGTCTGTGAGTATCATAGCTACTGTCTGTCTGCATGTGTTTCCCCACCATTTCTATCCTTAAAGGGTAACTCCATCTCCACATAGGTGCCTATGTTTCCCATTGTATGTTCGCACTTTTAGCAGGTGCTATATTGGTGTTGTAACTGTAAATCAGTCTACCTGGCGTTGAGTTTAAACAACACCTTAAAACCTTTAGAGTATTGACAAATTACATTTGCCAAACTGCCGGATGCCCCCAAATCAGCCCCATCTAATTTCAAGGCACCACTGTATACCAAATTGATTTTCTCAATGAAATGAGTTGGTAATAAACCATAGGACGCCCTCAAAAACAGTGTTTAAATACATTTTTGATTCGGAAAGGTCGAACTGCATTGTGAATATAAATAGAAAAATAAAATACATGTAAAGAAAAATAAAGTGTAAATCAGCCCGTGTTTCACACACACACACACACACACACACACACACACACACACACACACACACACACACACACGCACACCTACGTACACACACACACACACATTGGTATTTGTGCGAGTCTTTAATGGGTGGGGCCTCGTAAGTGCTTTCACAAACTGCATCTCCAGCTTCAATGGCTTGTTTACCATGCAGTTAGTTTAATGTTTGCGTCTTCCTCAAGCTGCTTGAGAGCGCTTTCATCGTGTATTGTCTTGATTGTGTTGTTTGACTTGTTCAACAAACAGCTCAAAGTGCATCTGTGATTGTGGCACATATTTTTCTTGTTTGTAATTTACTCCACTCGAGTGGCGGGGTTCCAGAAGGTTGCATGGATCTCAAATTTCTCACAATTTAATCGAGGGAAGACCCAAGTACTCGTAAGTCAAGGTACCAATGTACATCAACAAACATAAATATATGTACAGGCTTATACGGAAGTGCACGTTTGGATGTCCACTTTTTTTTTTACATGGTCCTCTTGGCTCTGATTCTGCAGGGGAGCAGCCACACTGAAAGGTCAAGCACAGCCGCACTCATCCACAATCATGTTGGGAACGTCTCGTTTCACAATGTTGTACTCGTCATCAAAGTAGAGCATGGACATGGTGCTCAGCTTGGTCGGTATGCAACAGGAGTTCATTGAGCCGGGGCTCATGCCGCGCATGCGGTATTGGTTCACAACTGCCGTGTGGAAGGACGACGCCGAGCTGGGAACGCCCGCCATGTAAGCAGGACATTTCCCTTCGCAGTAGTTCCCGAAATAACCGGACGGCGCAATGATCCAGTCGTTCCAACCGATGAGTCGGAAGTCGATGTAGAACTGTTGGCGGCAGCAGAGACTGGCACTGCCGTCACATTCCAGTCCCCGCTTTCGAATCCGATGCTTGGGGTCCACCTGCCGGGCCTGCACCACCAAAAACGGCCGGTGCGATTCGTCGTTGCGGTTGAGGAGAATAGGCAGCACGCCTGCACCCTCGCAACCTTCGCAACGCACGTCCAGGTTCTGGCGGCGTTCGCCCTGTCCAAATACCAGGCGCACGGCGCGGGTGAGCATAAAAGTGTGCCAGCCGCTGCGTTTCAGCTCGACGCATTTCTCCACCAGGTTCCACTTGCTGCTCAGGCCTGGTTCCTGGTAATAAACCTTTACCGTCACCTTCCGCCGTGAGCGTACCTCGACAGGGGAAGGCAGCAACTTGAAGTAGAGCCAGAGTGTGGCCTGCGAAATGTCTAGGTTCTGGTTCCCCTCGTTGGAGATGAGAAAGAACAAACTGGACTTGGATGTCACCAGGTCATCTGGAAACAGCAAGCGCAACAGAGCATTGAAAGGAAAATGTATGACAAAACAGTCTCTTCATCCTCTAAAAACAGTTGCTGAACTCTAGACCCAAAGGGTCAAAACTGGCCCACCATATACATTTATGACCAAGGAAAGCAAATACTGTGCATCGACTTCCCCTTTTTTCTAAAAACGGATTTGTCCTTTTTGTTCTAACAGAAAAGTCGTACCGATATAGATTTTTTTCCCCTAGTTTTCAAGCCGTTTCACAAGCATCTGATTTTACCAAGTCCATTCAAAATCCAAACAGAAATGCATAGTACAGAAATATTCCATTCCAATTTTCTTTTTTTCCAATTTTCCTATTAAACTGATTCATCTACTTTACTTAATTGGCTTCCGCTGATGACAACACCTGTCCCATCTATTTGAATTGGAAGATTCAAACAGCAACTGATGTAGTAAAATATAGTGTATAAAAACAATCCAATGTATGGGCAATTCCTCCTTAATTGCAATAGTTCAAATGTGTCCCCTGTAATGGACATTGTAAAACCTGAATAACTTCCATCTCCTGCATCCCATTGAATTCCTCATTTAGTGTACTGTAGAACAGTGGACCCCAATCACCGGTTCATGGACCGGTGCCGGTCTGCGAGCCACCTGGTGCCGAACATTCAGAGAAATAAATATTCACGTTTTCAATCTCACCCTCCTACTTGTAATGAGACAAGTTGTTATAATAATAATAAATAATTTCTATCATCCTTGGTACTTGTTTTTTTTTGCCATTGTGGACGTCGACCGTGCCAACCGGAGGGTGCAGTGAGACAGGATGTTCAAGGTTGGAATAGACTCCAGCACCCCCATGACCCTTGTGAGGATAAATGAATGAATTCATAGTGCTGATTGCCCTCTGATTTGCCTATAATAGCCTCTGGAGGTAGTACTATGGTATAGTGACACAGAAAAACTGAAAAGTCACTCATACGCATTGATTCGGTAAGACGCAATAATATTGCACTTGCATGTTATTGATGTGTGACTTCACTTGGCAATTCCGTTTGTGTGTTAAGGTAATGAGTGCATTCCTTAGCCAATGTTGCTTAATTGTTTGAGTGACACTAAACTTAAAGTGACATATAAAAGCTCGAGAGGCCTTTTTTGGAAGAACTGCTCACTTATTGTGAAGTGAATTGCATTGAGTAGCTCAGATTTCACTCCAAAGGCAGAGCAGGAAAATTGATCAAATCTATGAACTGGAGTACTCTTTTCTCAAGGCAGGACCATAATGAAATGGCAAGTTTATGATACAGGTCACTAAAACCTTGCTTTAACCTCAAGAACAATTTCATTGGTTGTGGACCCAGAGCATGGAAGACTACATGTTCAGTCCAGGTATAGTATACATGCTGATTGACAGCTGTCAGGTGAAGAAGATTAGAGCAATTCTTCAGGTGTGAACTTTGTGAACTCTAAGAAGAGCCAATTGAGACTGACATTGAGAACCTAAGAAGAACTTAAAGCTTCACACTTAGAGTTCCAAGCCGGCACAAGAAACCAGGTTTGGGTGATGTGTAGAGCAAATTTTAAGACGTCAAATATTACCTCACTACTTTATGACTCCGACTGAGGTGCTAATGCAGCCATTTGACTAAGCCATTGTAGACAGAAACATCTGACAATAAAAGCTTGTCAAAGCTGACATCATTGCTCTTCACTCATCACTTCTCTTCTGGAATGGTTCAAATTAGAGGTGTCAATTTAATACTGTGACTTAAAGTGAGTGTCATGAGAAGGTGTATGTAACAAAATACACTAATAAATACAGGTTAAAAAAGAAAAAAAAAGTTCCATCTGCTGATGAGACAATACTTTGTCTAAAGCTGAAACTTTTTGTGTTTCTAAAAGTGCAACGCAACTACTAACGGTAGTATACGAGCTCCCTTTAGTGGTCCGTCAAAGAATTACTGGCTAAATTCAGTTGTATTTAACTTTTCAGTCCAGTAGTTTGCATTTTATCTCTAAAGGGGTTTGTTTTGCAACTTTTATTCAGGTTATCCTTTATCAACGAAGGATTTTTGAAACATTTGTATTTTTTCTGGAATGTCCTGCCATTGTTCGCATTGAAGATGCTACTGTGGCGTCCAATAATATTAAAATGTTCACAATTTGATAAAAACCTACGTAAAAATAAAAACATTGGTTATAATAATAATTTTAAGTAAACTGGACTTTAGTTAGAATAAATACAAAGTGGGATTTTGAAGGCTTCGGAATTTACACTACAGTGAAGTTTGCACAAAATGTATCAATGTGAGTTCAGTTTACTCAGAAATTGAAGGGCAGCCCACAAACTTGTGGTAATGAGCGTTTCAAGATGATGGTATTAAATGTATAAAATGAGTTAGGAATACTCAAAGGTTGCTAAAAGGAAAATATGAATTTCTAATTGCATTCTTAAATTAGCATGAACTTTTATTTTATTCATTTGCAAGGGCTGGCAACCAACAATCATTAACACTGACGGCTGTCCAATCCATGTGAACTGCACTGTCAACTCTCCCAGTTTAAACAGATTGGACGTCCATCGCTTTCAATGGCAGGCAAGTTTGTGTTTTTTTTGTATTCAAAGAGCTGTCTCGTTTTTAATGTTTCTCATGAACGTTGAAACAAAACGCATACGATAACTGACTCACCCTTTTCCGCAAAACTGATAATCTCCGAGCTCTCCTCCAGCACCTCATTGCTCATCGGGTGGCCGTCCAAGTTGGGAATCTCCACCCGGCCGTCCTCGCGCAGCTTCCCGGCGTGGAGCTTCCTCAAGGCCGTCACCATGGCCGCCTTCGGTACCGGGTGCGTAATATTGGGCCGCTTCCTCATCTGCAGCCTGTTCAGGATGTGCCTTTTGACTGCCTCCAAAAAGTCCGCGTCGGGCCGGCCGTATTCGGCGCGCTCCTCCGCTTGAGCGACGCCGCAAGACGCGCAACTTTCCCGGGACGGGGTCGTGCGCGCGTCCGCATCCGCGTCCGCCTCCACCGCCACCACCGCGTCCGCCTCAGCCTCGCTCCCGGGACTCGGCGCAGCGGTGCACAGGATGCAGAGGACGCAAGTCGACAGCACAGCCAATCGGAAGAGCCAACAAGTCATTTTCTATTTGAGAAAGGAATAAAAGAACTTTGTTCCCCGCTTTGGTCACACTTCAAGCCAGAAAGTCCAAATTGAAGTCCAGGGAACACTTTGTTACATGTTATTTCACGTCAACCCTTTTTCCACTCGTGTTCGTACAGCTGTAAAGAGTCACGCTTCATCAGTAAAGGGGAAATTCTAGCCTAACCTAAGCCGAACCTTTCAACGTATCCCACAACATGTGAATCCATTTGAAAAGTTGGACCATCTGAGAAGTTTCCAAACACGGCTGCTGCTGCACAGAGGCCGAGGAGGAGGACGAAGAGGTCCATTCTGGCATCTGGGACCCTGTAGCTCAACACCACCAGGTCCTTATAGATCATAGTGGGCGGGGCCAGGGATGGCGTGCAGGCGGAGTTCAGGAGAATTTCTCAATGATTCCTCACGTTTCACTTCAACTTTTTTTTTAAAATGTGAAACAAGACCCCGTACGCAAGTCCTGGGTCTTTGCCCCCTTTTTATGCTTGTCAGAGTGGGTATAATAAATTGCACACGGGAGTTATGTAATGGCATCTTGACGCTCGGGTGCTTTAGAATGATTTCAAATCACGTGAATGTCTTAGACCAGGGGTAGGGAACCTATGGCACGGGAGCCACATGTGGCTCTTTTGATGGGTGCATCTGGCTCTTTGCTAACCTGTGAGCTAAAATATGGAAATTGCTGGTGACCGAACTGAGATATTACATCTAGAACTGCTTTAATCTTCATTTTTGCAGTAGACTCTTCTGGAATGCATCCTCTCATTGATTAGCAAAAGCATAAGAATCTTTTAAAAAATATTCATTTTTTTCCACTTTAAAAGTGGTGAAATTACAAAAAAAAAATGAAAAGGAACTCGTTTACATGTATGTATTTTGACTTTTAAATTCGTAGTATGGCTCACAAGGAATAACATTGGAAAATATGAATTGTTTGTGGCTCTCTTCGTCAAAAAGGTTCCCGACCCCTGTCTTAGACAAATAAAATACATTTGAAACATTGGGAAAATGCAAAACAAACTTCTAGTTTTATTCGGGCGCCTCAGATTTCTAATCACAAGTGCAGAGTTTTGTTCTTTACCCAATCTTTGGAAGTTGGGTGGCTCCAAATGTTTCCTAACATTTGACCGTACATATAAAAAATATATATACATCCATTGAATTTAATCAAGGCACCTACTGTAGTTAACTCATCAGAAGTGATTAAAGTGGGGAAACAGTGCCATCTTTCTTTCAATCACTATAACTGCTTCGATATTTTATTTTGAAAATATACTACGTACTTTATATGCAACAATCAGGGCGGCGCGGCGGATGAGTGGTTAGCGCGTCGGCTCTCAGAGTGGGGACATGGGTTCAAATCCAGGTCAGTCCACTTGTGTGGAGTTTGCATGTTCTCCCCAGGCCTGCGTGGGTTTCCTCCGGGTACTCTGGTTTCCTCCCTCATTCCAAAAAAACATGCATGGTATGAATGTGAACGTGAATGGTTGTCGGTCTCCTTGTGCCCTTCGATTGGCTGGCCTCCGATTCAGGGTGTCCCGCACCCTTGGCCCAGAGTCAGCTGGGATAGGCTTCAGCACCCCCTGTGACCCTGATGAGAATAAACCAGTTCAGAAAATGAGATGAGATTTTAAAACTAAGAGGCAGCGGCCGCTGCCATTGGGACTATTAGTAATATATAATTTTTCTCTTAAAAATAAATTGCACTTGCTCACTTGCTCCTTAACATTTTACAGAGCAACAGACTATACTTTAAAAAAATAAAAAATAAACATTCATAATAATAATAAAAAAGTTTATCTCCATAAAAACTGTTCACATTGGCCACAATATTAACGATTGGTACGATTTGGTAAGTGTGGCTTAAATTACCCAGAATATGATAACCACATAAGTGGACATATTTTTTTGTATTATAGATCCTTATTTATCATCTTTACTGTATTATTTTAGTATATTGTTTATGGGCTGATGGTGTAGGGCAGGGGTGGCCAAGTCCGGTCCTCGAGAGCCGTTATCCGCTCTGTTTTCCATATCTCCCTCCACCAACACACCTGAATCAAATCATCGGGATTGGTATCAAGCTTCTGGACAGCTTGCTGATGAGTTGATTATTTGATTCAGGTGTGTTGGTGGAGGGAGATATGGAAAACAGACCGGATTGTGGCTCTCGAGGACTGGAGTTGGCCACCCCTGGTGTAGGGGTTCACTCGCCCAACTTCGCTGCCGGCAGGCGTGGGCTCAATTCCGCTAGTGGCGGTATGATTGTGAGTGCAGATGGTGGTCTGTCTCTCTGTGTGCCCTAATGACTGACTGGCGACCAGTCTAGGGCACAGTCTGCCTTTTGTCCAAAGTCAGCTGGGTAGGATAGGCTCCACCACCGGGAGAAGAATGAATGTTTATGGGGCCCGGTGAAGAGTGGTTAGCACGTTCGCCTCACAGTTTTGAGATTGAGGGTTCAATCCTCAGTGGGTTCTGACCCACCTGTGTGAAGTTTGTATGTCCTCCCTGGGGCCTGCATGGGTTTACTTCAGGTACTCCGCTTTCCTCCCACATTCTCAAAACCTGCATGCTAGGCGGGTTGGACACTCTAATTGCCCTTGGCATGAGTGAGGCCGTGAATTGTTGTCTGTCTCCTTGTGCCCCGTGATTGGATGGCACCCAATTCAGAGGGTCCCCTGTCTAGTGCCTATAATTGGCTGGTATAGACTCCAGCACCCCCACGACGCTTGGGTTGATAAGCGGTCCAGAAAATGAATGGAAACTAATTTGATCAAATAATAATGGGTTATGTACCCCAATACAGTGGTACCTCGACATACGAGCACCCCGACATACGAGCATTTCGAGATACGAATAAAATTTCGAGCAAATAATTATCTCTACATATGAGAAAATTTTCGAGATACGAGAAAGCCAGGGGCCAAGACATGAGAGGCTGTTTATCATCATAACGCACTGTCGTTTTTGCCGCATCTCTTTCGTGTATAACAGATATCTACGAGCACTGGGCGGAGCGTTGCATTTTTTTCAGTGTTTTTTTCCGTCACTCAGCGCGAATGCCGGAGCGATCGCTAATACGAGCAGTATATATTACTTCTCGTTGGCTGCTCATAAGAACATCAGGGCCACTGGCTCTCTCCCCCGCAACTCTTCGTGTAATATCTTTGGTCGCAACTACCTCTTTGTAATGTCTCTGCGAGCACTGAGCGGAGCGTTGCGTTTTATCAAGTTCAGTGTAAGGTTAGATTAAACTTATTTTTGAGTGTGTCTGCATCGTAATCCAAGTTCATTTAAATTTGTTTATGTTATATTACGATTCACCGGTGTAAAAAGTCTGCCCCGCTCGACCCTCCGCGAAATCCGTCTAATTTTAGTTCTATTAAATACATTTTGGTAATATTAAACCACTAGTTATGTGTTACTTTGTTAATAGATGGTGATTAGAAGAAATAAAACATTTTTTACAGTCCAATATCCTGTTTTTGGTGTTTTTTCAGTGGGTTGGAACTAATTAATTTGTTTTTAGTTCATTTCAATGGGAAACGTTCGTTCGAGTTACGAGAATATCGACATACGAGGCAGTACGGAAAGAATTAGGCTCGTATCTCGAGGTATCACTGTACCACTAAAGCTTTTTTAAAATACATGATATTTAACCAATTGCCTGGCATTGCCAATAATAAAAGTTCAATACATTTAAACTGAGGGGTCATTCCGGATGCATATCTGTCATTGCCATGGGCGGTATTAAAAGTCCAACTGGGGTGTTTGTAAGTGACCATTTGCTGCCAGCCTCTCTTAAAATGGATCAAACATCTGGCCCCGTCACTGGCAGCCGATCAGCGCTCTATAACGGGTTAAACCCAACAAAAGTCAAATGTCCCACTTTCATTCAACTAATGCGCATCTGGGTATGAAAAATTCCCAAATGAAGAAATTAATTATGACAAAGGGAAGAAGTGAGCCATTGGAACAAAGTTCGCAATGTTGTACGTCATATCCCGTTAAAGTTCCTTTTTCTTTCCAAAGACGTAAACAGGAGGTCTCACTCTGCGACCTTTTCACACATTCGTGAAGTGGTGAAGGGAATGGAGCCTCGTAAAAAAAGTCACATGTCTTTTAAACATTTCTACTTCATGTGTAAAATCCGAATGAGTAACACCGGAATCGGAAGTTTAAAGCTGTGTAATGTGCGGCATGCCCATAAAAAGGAAAGTTGCAAGTTCGCTGCGTGGTGGCATTATGAGTTGTAAGAGTAAGTCCTCATCTTCACTCTTAACTCTTTGACTGCCTCGGACACAACACAAGGTGGGGCACAAAAAGTCTGCTGCTACTTCAACTGGATTTTCTATCGTTACCCTGCATGGATAACTTTGAAAATAAGTGAAACAAGTGCTAACTGGTGAGGTAAGATGGATTTACTTGACAATTTTGAATCGCTGCTTGTTTGTTCGCTTTGCTGACAAGGTGCAGCGTCGTTTTTTACTCAAGCGTCTTCCCCCTGAGGGAAAGAAAGCGCTATCTGAGACAGTTTGTCACGTGAGCGTCAGTGACTGTAGCCAATCAGGAGTAACGGGGGCGTTGCCGTAACTAATGTAATCCAATAACATTTGGTCATTTGTTTGCGGGCGGTAACGTACAATAATTATTTGCCAACTTGTCGGAACTCGTTGATTGGCTGTCTGTTTGATTCACGAACGCACTATTAAGACTACGATATCTTAATTGTTATTTTACAGCAGTGGTGTGCCGTCAGGGCCTTCAAGGCCTTCTCTTCTGGCCTAAGAAATATCTGAATCACAGACTGATGTTAATTATATTTTGTCCATGAATACTTATTAAATAATTCCAAATTGTCTGTCAGCTTTCTTTCATTGCTTTCCCCCTGGTTGCACTGCTTCCAGATGAGTGTTTTCATATTGAAGCATTTAAACAATCACATTTGCCCGATTATTATTATTTCAGCCATTATTTGTTGCAAGGGTCAGAAATCTGCCTCAAGGCCTTTACAATCAGTTCTGCAGGCTCTGCTGCATTAAACAAGCGTTGATAAGGCTGTTCCTTTAACCAAGCAGAATTTGATTTGGTGACACCAAGGCCTTCTCGCAGGCGTAGGGTTACGTCATTGCCTTCTCGCAGGCGTAGGGATACAGCATCGCTTTCACCAACTATTATTGGCTAGTGATAGAGTAGGCGGGCCAAAGCCAGAGTGAGCCAACTAGTGCTCGCAAACTCCACCCACAATGGCCGACGGAGGAAAACAAATGGATTTGGTTGCAGATTTGCTAACAAAGCAAATTTCCAGACTGAATTTTTCAGAAAAAAATGGACATTATTAAGAAAGGGTGGTCAACTCCGAAGCTAGCAAGCCTGTTACAACCGGGAAAAGGGTTTGTCCGCCATTTTCAGTTCGGTAACTACGAGCGCTACCCTTGGCTCACGGGCTCCGAGGAACACTGCAAATGTTATTGCTGGGAGTGCTTGTTATTTGCCACCGATCAACATGGTGTTTGGAGCAACACTGGATTTGCAAATTTGACTTGTTTAACAAAAGCAGCAAGGAAACACCAAAGCACTGCCGGACATAAGCAAGGGTGCTCTCCAAAACTTTTGGGGAAACCCGAGTGGATTTACAGTTCAGCGAGCAAGTGTGCAGCGAAACGGAGCGCCACAATGAAAAGGTAAAGAAAAATAGGGTAATCTTAAAAAGTTTGATAGACCACTTCATTTGTTTGGGCAAGCAGGAACTTTCATTTCGGGGACACGATGAAAGTGCTGCATCCCCAAACAAAGGAAATTATGTGGAACTTATTTCCCTCATTGCGGAGAGAAACACAGATTTACATTACCAACTGTCCACTAATAAAGTGTTTAGTGGCACGTTGGGCAAAATACAAAACAACCTGATCACTGCTATTGCTGAAGTGATGGAGGAAGAGATCAGAAGGGAAATAAAAGTACTGTTTGTCTCTAATGGTGAATGAGTCTGTGCGGTGTGCTGATGGATTTAAAGCACATCTGGATGATTTTGAATTTTGTTTTTTTGCTTCACACATTTAATGGCATTTTTGAGCATTCAGACATGCTTTTTTCAATACTACAGAACAACAACTGGATGTACAGTTTTGTCTTGCAAGGGTAAAGGAGTTTTGTGACACATTTGAGCGTGAGAGGAGCCGATATGAGGAAATCTACGAGGCCACTGAACGCAGTGCAGTTGCTCCAAGCGCACGAAGAGGTCAAGCGCAAGATTCTCGCGCGCACTACCACCAACTCCACGACAGGATTCTGGACAATATTATTTGCCAGACGTGGACAAGATTTCAAGACCACGAAAGACTGATGTTTCTTTCCCTCCTCAACCCGCAGAAGTTTCGGGAATACCAGAAAACTTTCCCACATGCAGCCTTCTCCATCTTAGCGCAGAGCCACGGTACACTTTTCGATCCTCCTCAGCTAAGAACAGAACTGATTGTAATGTATGCCACGGATGATTTTACAGGAAAATCTCCCACTGATCTCCTTGACTTCATTCAGCAGAAAAATCTGACTGAGAGCATGGGGCGGCTGTACACATTAGTGGGTTTGACAGTGACCATCCCCGTGTCGAACGGACATTTTCAGCCCGAAACAGAATCAAAACTTATGCCAGAAATACAACAGGACAGACTCGACTGTCAGCATTAGCTTTGATGGCGATGGAAAAGAACTTCTTGATGGACCTGAAACGCACGTATAATCTGTACGACAGAGTAATTGAAATCTTCTTGAGGAAAGAAAGGAGGATGGATTTTGTGTATTGTTAGAATTATTATGGAATATTCTATATGTGTTGTAAGCATTTTTCAATAAGTAGTAAGGCTATAAATCAAGTCATGGGAAGATGGACTTTTTCCTGCACAGTCTACTCCTCAAGGGCAAAGAAAAAGAGGTCACGGCGTTACGGACACTTCTACCAAATGTTATGACGAGACTCCACCAGCAGATTTGAAAATACGGCTTTGCTTACAGTATAATACTGCTTTGTTTACCTTGAAAGCATTCCTCACACTGTTGTTTTTCTAACCAGCGAGAGTGTTATTGTACTGATTACATAACCATGTTTTTCGAATGTCGCGATTAAATACAATGATTCAGTTACTGCAATTCAGAATGCACTGGGGACTAAGACGGCGTCACATTGCATCTCCTTCGAAGTTGTAAGCAGAATTTGTTGAAAGATGTTTTTCCTTTTTTAATTAAATATTACTAATAATGATTTAAAAGGTTTGAATCATTATTCCAACATTTGGTTCAATAATTATTATTATTGAATAAAAATAATTTTTGGTGTGTAATATTTAAAATTTTTAGGTTATTATTGATTCTTTTTTATGTGTCGCAGCTGTAGCTGCATTAAAGGTTTTATAGCCATAAAATACTTATTGAGGGTTGAATTGATTCACACACAGCACTACTGAAGGCCTAGGTGTGAAATGCACGGCCCGTCACTGTTTTACAGTATACTCAACTTTTTACCATCCCCCTTATTATTTAATGTGACTGTCAAGTTATGCCTGACACTTATTATTACTATTATAGTGCTTTTTTAGTTAAAGTGTTAAACTCATCAATTATTCGCTGCCACCCCTCCCACTTCAAATGATTTGGATTTCTATCTTTGTCAATGGCAGCCAAGGAGTTAAAAAATTACTTTCAAAAATGTATTCATCTAACAGCCACATTACATTGGAACTTGTTTGGCTTTGTGATAAATATTTGTCTCCCTAAAACATTGACCTATTGGACAAAATAACTTCAAATGTAAAGTTTAATGCTGCTTGATTCAAAAACTAAATTCTCCACGATGGTTTGCATCGGTCTGCACAGGTGTAGTAGCTGTGAGGCATCATGGCCTCAAGCAAAAACAAAAACCAGACATCTCTGGTGCTCCACAAGGTGATCATGGTGGGCAGCGGCGGCGTGGGAAAATCCGCCCTCACACTGCAGTTCATGTACGATGAGGTGAGATCCCAACATTTTGTTGTCCCGTATCCTTTCTTGTGTTTCCCCTTTCTCACCTTGGCTTCTTTACTTGCAGTTTGTGGAAGATTATGAGCCCACCAAAGCCGACAGCTACAGGAAGAAGGTGGTACTTGACGGGGAGGACGTTCAGATCGACATTCTGGACACGGCAGGGCAGGAGGACTACGCTGCCATCAGAGACAACTACTTCCGCAGCGGAGAAGGCTTCCTGCTCGTCTTTTCTATTACAGAATATGAGTCCTTCGTGGCCACATCAGAGTTCAGGTGAAATTAACTACTCACCCATGTACATTTAAAGTCCCACTATCATCTCAGAGGGTACTTTACTAAATTTGATAGATTAAATTTAACTGAGCCACAACTCATAGTTCTTTTGGTTGTAAAAAAAAATGCAAATCACAGTTTTAATCCAATGGGGCTGTTGGACAGGTAGCCAGAGTCAGTCACTGAACGTAATGTAATCAAAGGCAGGCTCATCAGTTTAGTTTTATTAAGTTGGCAACGAGTGTTTTATTTGTTGTTGTTGTTGTTTTTCTTCTAAGAAATTGAATCATTGGTTCATACATTTCATCTCATCTCATTTTCAGAACGGCTTTATCCTCATTAGGGTCGCGGGGTGTGTTGGAACCAATCTCAGCTGTCTCCGGGCCAGAGGCACGCTGAATTGGTGGCCAGCGTATCACAGGGCACAAGGAGACAGACAATCATTCACACTAACACCCATACGTAGGGGCAATTTAAAGTGTCCAATCATCCTACCATGCATGTTTTTGGAATGTGGGAGGAAACCGGAGTACCCGGAGGAAACCCACGCAGGCCTGGGGAGAACATACAAACTCCACACAGATGGACATGACCTGGAGTTGAACCCAGAGTTGTGAGGCCGACGCCCTAACCGCTTGCACCAACAGGCTGCCCTGGTTCATACGTGTGTTGTGGAAAATTTCTCCAAGCACAAACACTGCCAATATAAGTCTCTATTTTTGACTGTTCGACCAAACTGCGAGTAAGTAATTCTGTTGTTTCTGATCAAAACATTTTACTCCTTTTAACAAATTGACAAAAAACGTGTTGCCAATGAAGAGTTGTAAACAATGACAACAAAACCTTTGCCAAAAGTGCAACAGTAAAAAATTTCCGGTTTGATATTTTCCGATAGTAGCTTATTAGTTTTTCAATTTCTATGCTTGTAAAGTCAACAGGCGTAAAAGTAAGGTACAGTGGTACCTCGACATACGATCGTAATCCGTTCCGAGACTGAGATCGTATGACGAGGTTCTCGTAACTCGAGCGGCACGTTTCCCATTGAAATGAATGGAAGAAAAAAATAATTCGTGCCAGCCCTCTGAAAAAACACCAAAAACAGGATATTAGATTGGAAAAAATGTTTTATTTCTTCTAATTCCCCATCTATTAACAAAGTAACACATAACTAGTGGTTTAATAGAAATAAAATGTGTTTAATCTAACTAAAATTGGGCGGATTTCGCCGAGGGGAGAGGGGCACAAAAGGGGCGGGGGGCTTCGTTTTTTTTTTCCACACAACGCACTCGTAAACGGAACAAACACTCCACCCTCACGTTCGCTATCGATGGGCTGTTTGCTGTTGTACTATTCCCTTCAAAATATTCCGAAAATGATGCACACAAATGTCCTCATAATCGGATAACACACAACCACTTGCCAACGAGCAGCAGTCTTTTATCAGCGATCGCTCCGCTGCTCATGGGAGCTTCGGGGGCGCTGGCTAGCGGCTCCCTTTTAGCTTGTAGCATCTGTGTTCGCATCCCCTCGAACGGCGCCTATGATAGAGTTGCTACCGTGGATGCTATTGCGGGGAGTTGCGAGCCAGTGCCCCTGATGTTCTTATGAGCAGCGAACGAGAAGTAATATAATACTCCTCGTATTAGAAAAAAATAACAGGAAATGCAGCAGCTGAGCTTACCCACGTATTGATTGTGGGTAAAGTTTTATTCTGAGAAAGAGTGCCATTACCTGTCGGCGTTGTGTGCACGAGTATACTTTATTATCCAGAAAGCCCTCTTTTCCCCGCGCATGCGCGTTGTGCGTTTCCTGGTCTGAATAACTCATTCGGTGCTCGTAAATATTGTTATACACGAAAGATATGCAAAAAAGACAGTGCCATGGCCACCTGGCTTGGTCGCATCACGAAATTTTGATCGCATGACGGGCGAATTATTCGATTGAAATTTCCGTCGTAAGACGAGAATATTATATGACGAGCGGTCGTGTGACGAGGTACCACTGTATTTACCATTCATCAGATCCGATGTTAATGGAGCCCGGGATGCTTCTCTCTTTTTCTCATTTTCTCTCTTATCCACTCTCTCCATGTTATGGTGATTCTGCCTCCAGTTTGACCTTATTTGGTTAAAAAAAATCCACAAAATCATGCTCTCCAGGGCTTATTTACTCCTCCGACCTACTTTTCATTTTGTATTCCAACTCGTCGCACTATAAAGACAACCAGTCCCCACAACTGTTTTCCATCAAGTCATACGACCTCTGCTAGAATCCTAACATTCAATTACGTCCTCAGTTTCAACTATGCAGAGGTAAACCGTTACATAAATTATTTTTATTTCACAATTTCAATATTTATGGATCTGTGTGAGTCTTGATCATTTATTTTTCAATACTGTGACAAAATTATAGCCTATAACTAGTGAGTAGAAACTTGCGATAGTGGGACTTTAAGTCCAAGCACATAAGTGTTAGTAAATTTGCCACCCTTGATCATGGCCGTAACCTGACTACAAACAAGCATGTTAAACGGCTGGTGTCTGTAGGGAGCAGATTTTGCGTGTGAAAGAAGAAGATGCCATACCCATGCTGCTAGTAGGGAACAAGGCAGACCTGGAGGATCGGCGAAAAGTTTCTGTTGATGAGGCTGTGGCTAAAGTCAACGAGTGGGGCATTCAGTATGTGGAGACTTCAGCCAAGACCAGAGCCAATGTGGATAAGGTACATACATACAAATATTCTGGGAACTTTCAAAGTTAGAAAGGTTTTTCTCTCACTGATAAGAATTGGCTTGTTTCCGCAGAATCAACAATTAAATTAAAAAATAAATTGGAAATGCAGTATGAGATTTAACGGGAATAAACCATGAATGTACTAGATTGGTTTCATTCAGGGAATTAACAACAGCTAAATGTCACGTAAATTATTTCTAAAAGAAAGTTATCTCGTCATCGGCATCAAAAGTTTTCTACTATAGTCTCTACTTTTATCAAGTTCAGATGTGCACATGGATTTGGTTCACATTGCACCAGTGTGGTGGAATATTTGTATGAATGGTCCCGATTTGTCTGATGAAAATATACATATTGTTAAATAGAAATCAATAGGAAATGCTGAGATATTTTACCATGGGTTTTATGGATGGGGTAGCCAACAATTGATTACTTGTTATATATCTTTATTTTAGAACATTCCATTCTGAATGTCAAGCAACTATCCAATGTCGGACTGACTTCCCTTACCTCATTTTAAAACGTTTGTTTCATAGTTGTGTTTTAGGCATGTAGACGAGTGATATAGATCTAATCCACAACCATCTGCTTGGTGGACAGGCATAAACTTGATAAAAAGAAATGTTACCTCTTGACCGTTTATTTTTTATTTTTTTAAATGAAATTCATCCATGTTAGATGTCGAAATTTATGATTTATAGTCACGCATGTGGTGCGTTTACAGTCTAAGATAACACTTGCATTTTAAACACAAAAAGGATAATAAAGGTAGTCATTTACCAACATAAAATTGAAAGAAATCAAAGAAAACTTTGAAGATCTGTTCATTCAATCAACTGAACCGCTAGACATTTTTCCACAGTATACTAATTCTAAAGTGAAAATGAAATGTACCTATTACTCGACATGTAGTGCCAAAGTTAAACCCATTCACTTTTCACAAGCACGAGTGTTTGTGTTGAATGATCATTTTTGACTGATCATTTTTCTCTCAGGTGTTCTTTGACCTTATGCGTGAGGTGCGGAAGAAGAAAATGGCTGAGAGCAAGGACAAAAATGGGCCAAGTGGGAAGAAGAAGAAAAAGCGCTGCAGCATACTTTAACATGCAAAAGAACACAAATGCTGCACACGCCTGACAATCACCATGCCAGCTCCATTTAATCAGGACCAACACTTGACGGGAAGTAGCTGGAATGTCTGTTCCTTGTCAGCCTGGTTGTCTGAAACACGCCAAAGTTAGGGTCAACTTACCCGTGTGGACCTTTGCTTGCTTCTCTTCACTTCACAATTTCTGATCACACTTTGGAGTATGAACAACATTCAAATTCGCTTCACGCTTTTGTGTTTACCCTCTAAACATGATAAAGATCACGTATGAACTCATTATATGTTCACTACAGACATTATACGCGACAAAAAAACCATTGTTTGATAATAAAAGAAAATCCACCTTGATTGTAAGCTCATTGTTCAACTGTTATGGAAACATTTACCACCAGATGGTGCTATATAACAATCCACCTCAATATTATAGGGGATTAAAGAAGATAAACAAACAAAATGATGTAATTTGTTAACCAGAAACAACACTTTCACACAAATGACACAAAAAAAAACAATCCTTTTGGTAGAATTGGGTCTGGGTAAAAAATGGATCTAAAGCTAATGAATTTCTAAAGATGTGAACAACCAACCATCTGTTCAGAAATCATTTATTTTTTTATTCATGGGCATATGAATAATGAGTGTAACCAACTGTTGTGTGGCGTGAGCTGTGTAGTCTATGACAATATGGTATGAGTTTGTTTGTAATGATGTGGTGAGGCTTAAGTGGTTTTTGGCTGTAAGACAAAAGCTGTCTTCAACTTACATGAGAGAAGGATTTTACATTTGCTCATACCTGCCATTACCACTGGCTGAAGAAGACGTTATGGGCCATTTATTTAAAAAATGTCACAATTTAGTAAAATTTTAATTGGTAGGAAAATATTTTCCAATAGAAAGTGGTTGTGTGTGTGTGTGTTTATCTCCTCTTCTTTCTTTTTTCATTTTCTTTATTATTCATTCAACATTGTCTGGCAGTCACATTGATAGAAAAAAGGGTTTCTTCAATGAGGTGCCACTGACTTATAATTCCACTTCAGATGGATTACGTCATATTGAAAAAGTGCTGTTCAAGTAGCCAATGAGTTAACGGCTTGTTTTATTCATGTGCCATATGTTAGCGTTATGTGGTGTTTTATCACACACCTGTGTTACTATTTTTAGATTTAAGAGATATCTCCACAGTAGAGGTGATAGAAAAAAAGGTTTCTTCTATGAGGTGCCACTGATTTATAATTCCACTTCAGATGGATTACGTCATATTGAAAAAGTGCTGTTCAAGTGAAACTCCATTTACCATGAATGGCAACCAATGAGTTAACAGCTTGTTTTATTCATGCACCATATGTTAGCATTGTGTGGTGTTTTATCACACACCTGTATTACTGTTTCCATTCTGCTGCATTGCTTTAACAAATATCTCCACTGTAGAGGTAATTACATAGTATTTCTGCAATATATATCGTCATTGACTAAAATGACGCTAGAAGGACTTTATGACTGGATAATTCATAATTGTTTAAATGTCACGCAATGCCACATCACATACACTACTTGCCATACCAATTACATAAATCGACTTAACTCAAGGGTGTCAGACTCGGGTTGGTTCGCGGGCCGCGTTAACGTCAACTCGATTTCATGTGGGCCGACCCCATTTTAGATATAATATTTAGATTTTTTTTTAATAAATGGATTAAAATCCCTGAATATTCAGTTTTTTTATAGATCTAAAACAATGTTTGTTTTAGCTTTTTTAATATATTTTTAGATTTTACAAAATGATTTTTGAACTAAAAACACAGAAAAAACTGATTGAAAAATTATAATTATTGATTTAAAAGGGGGAAAATCAGGAAATTTAATATACATATATACTCTTCATTTTAATTTGATCCTAAAACAGAAAGTCGGCACTCATGATTTACTTTCCCGGGCCACACAAAATGATGCGGCGGGCCAGATTTGGCCCCCAGTCCGCCACTTTGACACATGTGATTTAAATGCATCTCAGCCCCTCTTTAATCCAATGACGGAAAGGGAATGAATGAAATCTCAACTGTCAAAATATCATAAAATTCGGAAGCTCCAGTGACCACTGCTTCTTTGAAAATTTCATACTATTTGTTCGTGACTCACCAGAAATTTTAGGACAGTACACTAAATGTCTAGATCTTTTGTTTGCAAAGACTTGGTTATGTGTGAGGATGAATTTCCATTCATATTCATATTAGCGAGCCTAAAGTGCACGAGTTTGCAGAAGAGGGAAGAAAAAAATAGACCCACAAAGACATATTTCATCCCGGGGCAGAATGTTATCGAGGCGACACGGGGTGGGAGGAAGAAAAGCGGCCTTTTTACACATTTTACTGCTGGATGGAGGACAAAGAGCAACATGCATACAATAGACATTTGGGGATTTTCCTCATACTTCCTTCTTTTCTAAGTAATGTGTAAAGTCATTACTTTCCAACTTTTTGTGTGAACGTGCAGTAAAATGAGTTTTTGATATTTTAGCCATTATCCTTGACTGAGCAGACTACTCTCATCATTGCATGGCAAGTGAGTCTGTTTGTGGACCCCGACAAATCTAATTTGTTTGACATGACACAGTCGAGGCTTTTTAACTTTTTTTATATTGACCTTGCGCACAGATGATTTGAGATTTTGGCCTGTAACCAGAGTGTCATATTAAAGACTTTGGGGAAAAATAATTAAAAAAATAGAAAAACAAACAAATAAAAATGAGTCAGTATAGAAGAAAAATGAGAGGCAATCTTGTGTGGTTACTCCGTTGTGGTTAGCAACTCATTTTTTGATTGCGATTAATGACTTTGGCCTTCTATGCGTCACAAAAATGCTTTCATTGTCTCGGGCTTGTTTTTCACATTCTGGGCTCACTTCCGCTAGTAGAGGCAAGCAGGAGAGAAGAGACGGATACATGCCGACAGGAAGGCAGGAACATACCAGCCATGACTCAGTCGACTGGTTGTCATCCCAACGATAACCAGACTTGCCATTGGACCAGTAGTGGGTCTGTCTGCGGACTAGCGGAGGTCAATATGTGGATGTTGTTGGAGTTCATCTACGGGCAGGGGTGTCAAACACATTTTAGTTGCTGGCTCAAATGCAGTTATGGTTTCCTTCGGAGGGCCATCTAATACTGCTACGTCAATAAACTAATCGACAACTAATGGATTGGACCATGAAGCAGTGATTATTTTGAGAATTGAATAATTGTTTGAAATCATTGTTGAATTAAAAAAATATTTTAAGGCCATATTCTTTTTTTATCGACTTTTTCATCTATCACTTTCATGCACAAATTATGCCTTTTTTCAATTTTGAATAACCCCTCCTGGGCAGCTATTTGTTCCCATGGACGGGACTAGACACCCAATCTATTTTAACTGCGAGGGGCAAAAGAACACTCCTTCTCACAGCCCTCCTGGACAAAATCGACCCTGCACCGTCAATACCACTGAAAGATGAGCATTGCCCGCCAATTCCCCTCGTTTAAATGAATTGGACGTATTTTGCCGTCCATGGATGGAATGTGTTATATACTATGGTGAAAAAAATTATTACTATAATGTTAACCAGAGTTTATTTAGCTTTTTATTCATTTTGTAATCATGTTTAAAATGATTCACAAACACAAAAATGTACAGTAAAGATGACTAATTTATTCATTCATTTTCTGAACCACTTATCATCACAAGGGTGGCAGGGGTGCTGGAAACTATCCCAGCTGACTTCAGGCCAGAGGCGGGGCACACCCTGAATCGGTGGCCAGCCAATCGCAGGGCACAAGGAGACGGACGACTATGTAAACTCACGCCCATACCTACGGGCAATTTAGCGTGTCCAATTAGCATTCCATGCATATTTTTGGAATGCTGGAGGAAACCAGAGTACCCAGAGGAAACCCAGGCAGGCCCGGGGAGAACATGCAAACTCCACACAGGTGGACCGACCTAGACTTGAACCCAGGACCCCAAAGCTGTGAGGCTGACGTGCTAACCACTCGCTCCACCGGGCCTCCCTCAGATTAATGATTTAAAAAAAAACAGAGAAAAATACAAACAAAACAGAACAATACAAAACAATCTGATGCCTCTCGGGCCATACCACATGATTGGGGGCCAGATCTGGCCCTAGGGCCTTGAGTTTGACAACAGTAGTCTATTGGAAGGAAGGCGCGAAAAAACTTTTTCTATATACTAAACAGTAGTTTGAATGTGTGTACGTAATGTTCATTTGGAACCGTTGTTTTATTTTGAAGATGTACACACGCTGAATGGTTTATTTTGAAATGCACAACAGTCGCAGGAAGCACATTGCATGGTATAATGCGTTTCCACTCTCGGTTGTGCAGCGGAGCCAGTCAATCGGGGATGGACCGGGGTCCACGGGACTGAGAAAACACCGAACGGAACCCAACAAACGTGGAGAATTCCTCTTTTTTTTGCATGAACCGAGGTGAATTTTGCAACCTTGTTCCTGGAATTTGAGCATTGCACGACGAACCATAACAAAACGAGGGTCGGAAGGGAGCCGACACGAACCAAGCGCCCCGGTGGGCTCGACAAGCAGCCAGCTGTTCGCACATTGGTGTGTTGTTGTGTCGCTGAAATATCAGCAAGACCTGCGTTTGCTGCCCTCGAAAGCGACTTTAATGGAATAATCCCCCCCAAACAAGGAAGCTACCGCTTACTATCTCGCTTTAGCCGGGGTCCAGCTAGCAGCTACCGTAGCATGTTAGCCACAAGGCCGTTGTACTCTACTGTATTCTGTGCTGCTGCATTTGCCATGACTGGACTTGGCTCTGGACGCTTGTTTTGAAGCCCACCGATCGGCGTCACCGTCCTCCCCCTTCCTTGCCCTGGCCGTCGAGACATGGAGAAGTCCTCCTCGGGCTGCTGCGCATCTGTCAGCCCCCCCGAGACAGGAACCAGGAGACGCCGGGGACCAAGTCCCCTCAGCGGCCAGTAGCTGAGGCACTGCTCAGCGGCTGTGAGTACCGTCCCGCTCAATGGGACTTGCATGCATGTGCCGTGTGTATCTGTGTGGTGGTGGTGAACATCTCGTGATTTCAGTTCTTCAGCAAACATCCCAGCCCCCTGCAATCAGGACCCTGCGGCGATGAATTACCAGCAGCACCTCGCCAATTCGGCCGCCACCCGGTCTGAGATTCAGAGGTTCGAGTCCGTCCATCCCAACATCTACTCCATCTATGAGTTGCTGGAGCGAGTGGACGAGCCGATGCTTCAGAACCAGATCCGGGAGCATGTCATCGCCATTGAAGGTAGGAAAGAACCTGCTTTAACATCTTCCATTATGATGGAAAACTTTGGGGGAAGCCGCATTGTGCCAAATGTTGGCTATCTAGGATCGAGCACGATCAAACATAAACAATGCCATGTTTAGAAATACAGTAGTACTTCATGGTGAAATGCAAGAAAGGGAACTAACTATTCTGTGCTAATCATTTTTGTTTTGCAATATTTCAAAGGTTTTAAAGGCTGAAACTGTTTTGAGGTAACATGGCGTGGCTATTTAGCTTGCGCTGTGTTTAGGGGGACGGATAGAAGGAAAAAAATGGAATAGTGATACAAAAATTTGATTGAATATATATGCTACCTAGTTGGAAGTGGTGTTGCAAGCTTTTTAGTACAACTACAAGGGGACACTATGTGGGGTAAAGATACACCTAGTAACCAAATAGGTATGATAGGTTGGATAGGGGTGTGATAGGTCAGAGTGAGTGTGCACGCAATGTTCCTGATGTGTAGTGGATACCTAAGTAAAAGTGAAGGCACTCACACAACATTCAAGCCAATTCAGTATCATGTTGTTCTTTGCCAAGTTCTGTTTTTTACATGTATTTTTTTTTACCTTACTGCGTTTTAATATCAAAAGCTTCACAGTTACAGAGATGTTCCCAATGTGTACTGCTAGCCCCTGAGTTGTCATACAAGGGTAATTTATGTCAAATTCTATTCTTAAGTTGTTTTGACTTAAATGTCACACTTCAAGCTTTGCCTGCAGTTTTTAAGGTGATTTGTATAATGTCATTCTGTCATCCCTTTGACAGTTTAGGGGAACTTACTTTTTTTTTTTTTTTTGAAAACTTCTGCTTCAGTTATCTGTAGCAACATAAAGTTTTCCAGTGAATCATCTCCATCTCCTGATTGGTCTTGCATGAGATCCATCAAGAGGACATTAAGAGCTGCTTCATTTGTTTTCTTCAGTCTTCTCTGAGTGAATAACAGATCTTGCAAAGTGAGTAGTTAAGGGTGCTTGGAAATGCTGAACAGACAGCAGTAAGAGTGTTATTGGATTCTGGTCATGTTTGTCCGATACAGAAAGTAAGGGAGAGCTGTGTCATTTAACATTTGTAGTGATGGATGCTTTTTCATTTGTATGTGTTCTACATCACTTACATAATGCAGTGGGTAAAATCTCTGCACATTTGTCCATAATGCCCCACCCCCATGCAGATTAGGGCCAAGAGTAGACATTCAATTCCCCTCAGTTAAGTGCTTGTGTACTTTGTGCGCATCATCATCTGGTGCCCTGCAGGCCCCTTTCTTCGTGGATAAAGCCCAGTGAGTGCTCGGCAGAATCATCATGATGGAAAAAAATCTAGAACCTATTGAGTCACAGTGATCATATCACAATAGTGGCTGCAACATAATTATTGCATCCAAAGTAGAACAGAAAAGTCACATCAACCTTGTTTCATGTTTTTGATGTACTCTGACTGCTTGTAAAATGTCTTTCATGAGAACCTCATTAGTTGTCAAGGTAACACAGCACAAAGGTACAGGCAAATGTCAAACGTGTAATCAGTTTGTCTGCATTCGACAGCCTGACTTAATCAAATGGGGGAAGCTAAACCGAGTGCTCAGTCAAAGCCAAACCAAGATTTGCCCTAACCCAGAAATCAAAGTGACAAAGTCGAGATCAAAACTTTTGGAAGTACAGTCCAAATCAGACCAAGGTCTTCAAAGTGTGGTCATGTACCAAGACCTGTCTCGAGTAAACAGCACTAGCTAAACCTGTGGGTCAAACCAGTGTCAAAGGTCGCTCATTCCTGTTACCAGATGATTGTGAGTCAAAGGGAGCTGAGATTAGCGACAAACACCACTTTTCCTTTTTATTAATCCATCTGCCAGTCGCCTGATGGCAGGTAAAGTTTCACGAGACCTGAGTATCTGAGAAGAACGAGGGACGTTATGAATGTTGGCATATTTTCTGTCTGAAGTTCATGAGTGTGTGGTTTTAGCAATATAAAAATGGACATTGAAGATTGCGGTTGCTGTTCATGTCCCACTCTGTCTAATCTGTCTTTCCAGACACCCCGCTGTGTCCTCTGTCTTTGTCTTCTAAGCCGTGTGTTCAGTGGGATCACAAATGCTCCTCCGTTCCCAAACAAGAGCTCAGACTAGATTGGGCCAAAGCTTGACTGACGTTCTCTTTTCTTTCTCTTCCCTTTGTTTTGCATGACAATGACCAATGGTGTAATTGATGATTATTAATACTGACAATGGAAAGCCTATACATAGATACTACATGCTAGAACACAAGAATATAGATTGGCATTTACATTCAGAGTGGTTATACTTCCACTCTTCTCCACATGGTCAAACAGTAAGCTGAGCCTGAACGGCACAATGCTGGGGATCAAGTGTCCACCTGACCAGTGTTGGATCATGTTTTCATGATAAATTGAGCAACTGTGAGAGAAAGGTCCAAGTGAATTCATGAAGAGGGCACTGGTTTAGAAGAAGACAGAAACAGTATAAGGGTCATTTCATTTTTAGAAGACATTTTGGCTTCAAAATTCGTTAAGAATACACCCAAACCTCTCTGATTTTCTGCTCTGCTACACTACTGTTCAAAAGGTAGGAGCCAGTCACCTAGACAGTTGTGTTTTCCATGAAGTCATATTTTAATCTTCAAATGGGCTGTAAAATTAATAGAACATATAGCTAGCTCATGACAAGGTTGCAAATAATGAATTTTATAGTAAAAATAATTTTCTCTTTCAAACTTTATTTTAGGCAAATAATGCTACATTTACACCATTACAAAGGTTTGCCGTTCTAACTGTTGTTTTGTTGGGGTAATTTGGAGAAATTTCAGACCACGCTTTCGGAAGCCTCTCTTGTAAATTGGATCGACTTAATGGGCACTTTTTGCTTATCTACGGGCTGAGATCTAATGATCATTATTTCAGATAAAACATTTGAACAGTGTACAAACTGTATTCATCACTAATAGGTACTAAACTATCAAAGGCTTGAGTAATTCTGTTTACAGATTAGTGGGAATGCTTTTTATTACTTGATTTACTCCAGAGCTGTCCGAATGCTCCTCAAAGGCCACTGTGACTTTAAATTTTTATTCCAACCGATCCAGTTATGACAATATGCTTATATATTTGTATACATTTGAAATACACCAGATTGGTGAAAAGGTGCCCACATGATCGGTTGGAATCAAAGCTGCATCCATTGCGCCTCTTTGTAAAATAATTTGCCCACCCCTGATTTAATAAATATTTCTGATATTTAACATAATCAAAGTAACAGTGTTGCCACGTCGTACTAACATCAGCTTTTTTTTTTCAGGAGTAGAAGCTAGTAAGTGTTAATCTAGCTAGCTCTTGCTGGTATTCCAAAGACTAACTTAGAAATGTGCTGCTAAATGAAAAAACAATAGTCTAGAGCCAAACTATACGATAGAGTTAGACAATTCAATCACATTTTCAGTCCCACAGTTACAAGAAATCGCAATGAAACAAATATGCGCCCCATAAATTAAGTTCATATTTGCTTTTATCAGTGTTATTTGAGATTCAATTTGGTGACTGGAGAAGCGGGCGGTACAAGACTAAAATAGCATTTTATGAGGGTACTGCAAACTTCTTTGGTATTTTTTTTTTCAAGTATTCTGTTCTTTTAGTTATTCAAAAAAGTCAATTGACTCAAACTGCATGTTTTAATATTTCACCTGAAGGGTATAACTCAAAATGTTCACTCTGGTCTGGAATGACCCGCAACCCTTTTTCCTCATTCAGCACATTACAGTAGATGGTGTGAATGTCGCCCAACAAGTCAAAACACAAACATGACTGAGGCTGATCAGTATCTCAAATTTCTTTCATATCTGTCAACGCAGACGGAACTTACAAAAATGGAACATTGCCATAATCTAAATACATGTTCACGCAGCTGTTCAGTTTGGCACATTCAGGTAAACTGGAGCATCGTGATTACTTTAAACATGAAAGACAGTAGATTGCGAGTCTCGGCAAGAAGTGGAAGTTAGAAGTTTGTGTGTGTGTGTGTGTATGTGGAGCGGGGTGCTCGCAGGGCCTCCCTGATGAAATTAGTTTTGGCTCCCTGATAAATGCAACGTTGCATATGTGTCAATGTCATGATGCTAAGACATCGGCAGCTGCAGCTGCACAAGGTCGCCTGTTTCCCTGTTCTCTAAACACTCCCCTTTGAAGGGAAGCGCCGGACGCCGACCCAAACAATAGCAGAGTCAAGTCCCACAAGGATAACATGCAGGTATAAAAATAGACTTCCTGTCTTCGGCGCAACAATGCTCTTTTATCTTCCTGTGAAGGTGGCAAATGGGCAGCCCACCAAACCAGACACCAACCAAGGTGATTTGGGACACGTGATGCAGTTTGATCCATCTAATTATGTATGCAGGGTAGAAGTTGTATTCATTATCATCTGTCTTTTTCTTGTTTGCAAAAATTTGGCCACCCTCGGTATGCCTAAACTCTTCCATGCCACTGTTTGTAGGGCTAGACCAGGGGGTCTAAGGTGTGGTCCGTGGCTTGGAAGAGGCCCACTAGGAGGTCCAATCCAGGCCATAGAGTTGTTCCACCTGACGGGTAGTTTGTGGCTCATTCATACTGCACGTAAATAATTCAGTGCTTTCATTTTTTTCGGCAAGGGAGCCAAAACCAACAGGAAGGAACCAGGAAATGCTCCAAAATCAGCAGGAATCAATAAACAAACAAGAAGCATCTGGGCACATCCCTCAAAATAAATAGGAAATGATCCACCTGTGAGTACCCTAAAATGGAAGTGGAAAAAAAAGAAGTGACACAAAATTAACTCATTGCCTGCTTTGACAATGATAGATTTCCAATTCATTTAAACTGCCTGTGAATGCTCATCTTTCCGTGCCATTGATGGCGCTAGACATCCAATCCATTTTGACAATTAGTTAGCATTAATGTGGCACGCCAACCAAACTGAGTTTGACATCCCCTGAGCTAGACTACGCTCAATTCATATTCTAACAGAAATTCAAAATGAGCCAGCTCACTATAAAGAGCTCACTGTTTTGTGGATAGGGAGTGATTCTAAACATAACTGCGGGGAAATCTGATCCCTGGAGCCACGCCTCCACCAACAAAGAATTATGGTAGAACCAAAAAAGTGGGAAGATTACATTGCCTTTGAAAGACGGATTAAAACAGGACGGAATGCACATGCAGATGATACATGCATACCAAGTTTTTTTCAAAATGACAATCATCCAAGATAGTCTCCTTAAATTTAAATGTAAACCTGCAAATTTCTTCTTTGGGGTTACCAAATATTTTGTTGTGTAAATAATTTAGTAAACTACTTTAATTGAGGTGGCCCGGCGGCTGAGTGATAGACTTGGGTTCAAATCCAGCTCGGTCCACCTGTGTGGAGTTTGCATGTTCTCACTCTGTGTGGGTTTTCTCAGGGTACTTCGGTTTCCTCCCACATTCCAAAGACATGCATAGTAGGCTGATTGGACACTCTAAATTGCTCCTAGGTATGAGTGTCAGCGTGAATGGTTGTTTGTCTCCTTGTGCCTTGCGATAGGCTGGCCACCAATTCAGGGTGTCCTCCGCCTCAGATGGGATAGGCTCCAGCACCCCCCGTGGCCCTAGTTCAGAAAATGAGATGAGATGAGACTTTAATTGATTCGTGTGAGAAATTAATTATCTACATTTTAAATTCAATTTGCTTTGGCTCTTCTGTTTCACTCAAGGTTACAGTCTTCCTTCGATTATCGTGACTTCACTTATCACCAATTCATTTCTTTGTTTTTTCTGCTATTAATTATTTAAAAAAAAATATATTTTTAAAAACGTTTTTAAAGTTCATAAAAATGTGAAATTCCATGCTGAAACTCGCAAGCGCTTTCTTCTGCTTGCTACTAAGACTCCGCACTGAAGAATTTTTTTTTTAAAGTTCATAAAGATTTGAAAATCTACGCTGAAACTCATAAGCGTAAGGCACTCTCGCTACTAGGACTCAGCACTGAAGGAAAAAAAAGGTAGTTATAATAGGGGTGACCCTATACTTTGCGATTTTTCAATTATCGCGGACATGTCTGGTCTACATTAACCGCGATATTCGAGGGATTACTGTATTATTCTCCACTTTTTTGTCCACATTTCAAACATATAACACTGATTACTCGTTTTGAGTCTCGTCCTTCTGTCCTCGTCCATGTGTTTCAGCTATTTATTTTTTGTAAGAAATAATTGCCGAAGCCATGGCATCTTGCGGTCATAGTTCATCTGCACCTACTGCGTTCCTCTCCCTCTATGCGCTACCTTAGCTCCCCAATATATGTTGTTGTTCCTTTGAAATAATGAACACTTTTTAGTTAAACTGGATGTACTCTTCATTCAAGTGAGTGAGAGGCGTGTGGGCTATATTTTGTTGCTAAAGTGCACAGTTAGATGATGCTCAGCAGGTGGCAGCAGTTGGTTGCGTTTGCCACTTGGGAATGCTGGAATTTCTCAGCATCTTCCCCATACTATGTGGGTGGCAATATTTATATCATTTAACTGTAGTGTCTGCCCTACTATGTGAAGCTAAACTAGTGTTAACCTATGATCTTGTATTTTTTTCTGAAATCATTTTGGACTGCAGCATTTTCAACCTCAAATTGATATGGTCTGATGTTCTAATGTAAGCACACCAATTGACAGAATTTTCCCCCCAAAACAGGCATGTTGGTAAGGAAAATGGCACGAGCTTCATGTCTCTTTGAATATTTTACCCAAAAACTAGAGGAAATCAATAATACCTCACAAGGGATTCTGAACTCTGTGGGGGGTTCTGGGAGTTAGGTGAGGGAAGATGTAGGCCATTCAAAGTGGGTCAAACACATTACTAATGTATTTGTTGTATTTGTTGCTGCTGCAGCTTGAAAAATTGCTGCAACTTTCTCGCTATTTCAATTTGGACCATTGGATTAGCTATCCATCACTGTCAATGGCAGCCAATGAGTTGATGTAGACACAGATCAACTACGAAATGTCAACCACAATTTCACATCAAACATCTCACAAAGCCTTCATGTAGCTGAACATTCCCGAGGTGCGACAGTTGTGTTTCACAGAAATCTATTTGAAGCCTCACAGTCTACACCCATAGCGCTCACTGGTTACCATGGAGATTACCCTGCCCATAAACTGTGTGGGCGTCAGGCAATATTTAATGATTCTTCTCCAGAAATGGTGTGTTTTTGCAGTGAAAATCTATGTCTTTGGTTGGTTTTTGATGGTGCTCATATTGGCGAGCATCTTCCTGGCAGTTTAGGACTTTCCTCAACCTGCCCTCCCCCTCTTCCTTTTGCTAACATACTGACCCATTTTTTTTTACTGTCTCCAGTGGGGGTGGCAGTATGGGGGAGGGAGATGGTGTACCCCTTGGCACAGTAGCCTTTCAGGTGTGCGTGTACCATCATTAGACTGTCATATTCAAATGGTTGAGTGAGTGAACGCTGCGCTTCATCTTGACCTCACAAATTTGAAATGAAACCTTGAACGTGACCTTAAACACTTCAGCACAATTGAAAAATTGAAAATGTCCTTAACTCACTGCCCTCATTTCAGGACGACCTGTAGTATTTTTCTTAATTGATATCAATATGTTTACCCATTTGATCTACTAAATGTTCTGAAAACATTACAAAAATCTAAAACTTGTTATCCTGGGTTAAAATTGGTTAAGTTCATCCAACTTTTATTTTATTTTTTTGTATATGGACATATGTGAGGTAAATTTGCTTTTGTTTCTTGTTGTGAGGCTGGAAATAGTCTGCTTGCCAATGGTGATGTCTTCAGTTGGTTATTTTATTTATTTCATATTGCACAGCAACTTTTGGTCCGAAGGCAAATTTGTATAAATAACGACGCCTGTCAAAATTTCTGCAGATTTTATTCTTAACTTTTCATAATGTAAGGAGGGAGTTATCTTATTTTTATTGCACAACAGAACAGCAAAAATACTAGCCCGGCGCTTGAAAAGACAACAGCTTCTCTCCAAAGTCAGAGAAGCTGTCATCTTTTCAACTTGAGGAAAAAAGCACTCTTACCCACTGGATCAGACTGGCAATGCTGATCAGACACCTGTGTTTCTTGACATGCCAATACCTGTTACTGTACACAAGAAAGATGGAACCAAACTCCCTCCTTATGTGATTGATTTAGAGTGTCCAATCAGCCTACCATGCATGTTTTTGGAATGGGGGAGGAAGCCAGAGTAGACGGAGGAAACCCACGCAGGCCCAAGAGAACATGCAAACTCCACACAGGTTTACCGAGCTGGATTTGAAACCAGGACCCCAGAGCTGGGAGGCCGGCGCGGTAACAGCTCATGCCACCGGGCCACCCTAAAATGTTTTTATGTACGTTATATTTTGCTATAACTCATTATTTAAGTGATTGTCGAATGATTTTTTATTTGTTTTATAACAAATAATATTAGGGGGTGGGCAGCGGCTTGAGTGGTGAGCCTCACAGCTCAGGGGTACTGGGTCTAAATCTAGGTCGGTCCACCTGTGTGGAGTTTGCATGTTCTCCCTGGGCCTGTGTGGCTTTTCTCCCGGTACTCAGGTTTCCTCCCACATTCCAGAAAGGTGTTCAAGAAAGACATCCTATGATTGAACACTCTAAATTGCACATAGGTATGGGTGTGAGTGTGAAAGGTTGTCCGTCTGCTTGTGCCCTGCGATCGGCTGGCCACTGATGCAGGCCTTTGGCCCGAAGTCACCTGGGATAAGCTCCATGATCCCCCACCACCCTAGTGAGGATAAAGCGGTTCATAAAATGAATGGAAAAAATATTAGGACAGTATATTATTTCCTATTATACTGCCAATTGTGCGTTTGTTAACCCTTTCATTGTTTACAATGAATTAAATGAAATATAAGCATGAAGTTCAAGATTAAGTGAACTGAGCTACCCATTGCACAGTTCACGCAGCATCTCCACGCCAGACATTCAATGTTTGTGGTGAGACACAAGCGAGCTGGCTCGGGTTCCATGCCTACCCGGGCGTCACTGACTAACTTGACTGACTGCAGGATGGAGCGTCTGACCCCGCCCCTTTTTGCACGAACTAAAACGCGAGATGGATCTAACGCGTCCACTTTTACAGGCAGCAATTTGGCCTGCCTCACTTTGCGAAAAATGCATTAAAATTAAACAAGTAACATACACTTCCCTTGCTCATACCGACTCGGGCGGTGTGGGGAAAGGCACGTCAGGGAAAAGTCGTTCCAAATGAGCCTGCTAGAAAGTCCAGCTCGTGTTTTATGCGTGCCGGTCCGTGCACAGCTGAGTTCAGACCTCAATGGAAGCTGCGTCGAAATTGTTGTCAAGGCTTCCCGGCGGTCCTCGTCTTGAAATGAAGCTTGTTTTAACGAGACGGCCGGCGGAGCGGAGGTAGAGTCGCTCGTATGGCGGCGCCGCTCGTGCGCACGCAGACCGGAGTCGAGCGATGTAAAGCCGCCGATGTTGGATTTTTGCGGCGCTGACTGACAGCGCAGCACGCGCCCAAGGTGGGAAGAGCTGCGAGTTGAAGTCGGCGAGACACCTGCGGGTTGTTCTCTCCCCCTTTTTAGGGGAGAGAGTTCGAGCGGCCAGATGAGTTCTGCTGGGATTTAGTTGGAATGTATTTCCTGTCGGAATTTTGCGCATTTGGATGCCGGAAAGTCACTCAATGGTCCTGCACTTTTCCATACCGGTGCTGTTTAACTAGTTTAACGTGTTGAGAAATGTGGACTAAGCTGCCTGCATGGAGGCCACGAACAGGATATTTATGAAGACTTTTCTAGGAGACGCGATGAGTTTTTGATAGGTTTGGCCATGTTCCTTTTGGATGGGAACTGTTCTGAAGGGATGGAGAGAGGGACAGCTCAGAGGAAAACGGTGTACCGCATCTCCCTCACGCTGGTGAAGAAGGAGACAGTGGAAGATGGAGGTGGCACGTTGGAGAAGCTTAAAGTGGGGGCTCTCAAGCAACAAGCCTCCATGGATGCCCAGCGCAGTGGTCTCCTGGAACAAGTCCAAGAAGTGGACGATGAATCAGATGATTTGTCCACACAAAACCAAATGAGGGACGTCAGGGCGTATAGCACAGGTCAGCTGGAGTTGGGGAGGCTCAAACTGGCTCGCAAGGAAAACATGACCAAGAAGACAGCCACCACATTGACAAATTCACAGGAATCGCCACCTTCAAACACATTGGAGAACGTTTCAACCAGGAGAGACTCAGCTGGCGATGTGGTGAGCAACAGAGTGATGAAGATCAAGAAACTCTTTAAGTCCAAAAGTTTGGAACAGAGCCCTCAGTCTTTAGACCAAGGTGAGATGACGCCACACTTAAACGGGACTTCAAACCGACAACCTCAAGAGGAGCCCTCCAGCATGCTACGCCGCAGCTTTAGCTTTCGGCACAGGACGGCTAGCGAGCGGCTACGTTTGCAAGCGCGAATGAAGGACAAACACTCCAGCAGCTCCGCTCGTGTGGGCCAGGAGGTCGTCCAAGCCGACGGCGAGCTCCAGAGCCCCACGGGACGCCCTCGCCTCGGTACCATAGAGAAGAGCCAGACGCTAGAGGTCGGGGCCATCTTGAACAAGACGGATCCCGCGTTTGAGATCAGTCGCTGGGAGAGGGCGCACGCCGGCAAGAATCGGACGCTGGACAACAGCGACCTGCAGAATCTGGCTGAACATAAGGACGGCGCCGCGCTGCATCTTCGGAGAGGAGAAGGTGGACGTTCAAGTGAAAGGAGGCTGATACGCTTCTTCAGTGGCATCTTCTCCCGCACCTCAACGCCGGTGGGAAGCCCCAGCACGACCCACCCCCTCCGCCACAGGAGCACTCTTTTGCAATCTAGCACAGAGAGTGTGAATGGGAGCACAAGCGGTAAACATTTGTTTTTGTTTTTGTGTGCTTAATGTTTGTTTAGAAGAGTAGGATGATGTTCGGTCCAGGTCAATGATGTCTGTCTAACTTCATTTTTTTTCATTACTCATTTACTACATGTAGTTCATATCCCAAGTACAAACAGAAGTCGACTCATTTTTCCAGGAGCTATCCATTTTGATCAGGTGACTACATTGCTATAACAAGTATTTTCTAGCCAGAAGTGGAAACAATCTGAAATAGCACAGAGGGAAAAGATGAGGTCAGAAGGAAGATACCTACATGGACTTGTGTATTTTGGTCGAGATTGGGCCTCGTTGGAATGTCAAATTTCCGAACCACCTTTCCTTCATTTGGTGAATAGGTCATCAGATCAAAATGAAGAGGCTTCCTTTTAAACACAGAAAAGTATAACAGTATTTACAAAGAATTTGACTCCAGTTTTCCGAACCACCACCATGCAGCAGTGAGCATTGCTGACTATCTAAGTATGAAAATGTGGTGAACTTTTTCCGTGCCAAATTGCTTTAAAATATTGCTGCTGTGAAGAATTAGTAATAGAAATTAAATGGAGATTTTGCTCCCATTTATCAAAATCTCTCTGAGGGGAATACCCACATAAGTACAACAAACACATATCGGCTGAGTGGTTTTAGAAAAAAAAGAAATTGTGTGTGGGGGGGGGAATCTCAAACTTGATTATAACTAGCACCTCAATTAATTTTCAATATATCACCTCAACTGTTTTATTTGCTTTTTTGAAAATCCTGCTCCAATTAGTTCACAAGTAGCATTTAAAAATATATCAACCATGTACTTGCCATTATTCCTGAGAGGTTTTCCAAATTTACAACAACAATTAAATGGCAACACAAAACTTGAGTAACATTTTTTATTTATTTTGAAAGCCATTTATTAATGGAGTTTATTCATTTCTTTCTTTAAAAAAAGATTCCCCCCTCATGACATTGAATCCAAAGTAATATGCTAGAGGGCTGTTAAAGGTTTCAATAAAGTATTTCTCTTAAGAATTTCTAAAATTCCAAAAACCTTTCTTTAATGTTGTTCCAGATTATCTCACTTGGATAGAAATGGAAAGATCCTTGGCTAAAAACAATCTAAAGCGGCCTTGTGCCTGCCATATGGCAAGCAGAAAACATGAAAAGACAGGAAGTGGCTTTGCATGCATGTGTTGTTGATCTACACTTTGTGGTTAGAGTGACGAAATTCCCATCTTTTGCTCCTAAGGGGCATCACGTAGGTTTGCGTATTATATCAGATCTTCCAATGGGTGTGCAACATGAACGCGCAGATGATTCAATGCGTAAAAACAAGCCCGGCCTCATCAAAATAGATAGTGAATTTAGGAGTGAACAATAGACCACCTTGATGCTATAAAGCTTTAAATAGAGGTTTTTAAAAAAACCTGTTTTTCTACATTGCAACAATAATTTGTTTAAAAAATATCATGTTTGAGTATTTTGACAAATCTCAGTATTTAATGGCCAAAAAACTATTAATAAAGTCATTCAGATTGAGCATACTGTATAGTTGTTACCAATCAGCTGGAAAAAGGGCTCTACAAACTTAAGTGGAATATTTATTTTCAAAATTATTCAATTTTTTTAAATTAATTTTAATTACGCTCCACTAAGCTTGAGTTTAAACTCAAACCCAGTTGGAAAATATTGTTGTTTGTGTTATTTAAGGCTTCAGAAGAAGTATCCCATCAGGACTCACTTTTTATAACAGTTGCAGTGATTAGGTTAATCCGTTCGCTCACTCGATCACGTGCTGACTGGGGTGTTGATCGCTGCATCTCATGTTGTCTGACGTGTTCAGGTGTGGGAATGACGCTTGGGTTGTGTCAGATGTTTTGCATTCCTAAGGAATGTTTGAACTATATTACATTTTTCTTCATAGGGAAGAACTCATACAAGCAAACAAGGCATGTTTTGGAGATTTAAAGTGGAAATCCCCCTAAATAATGATGATTCCCTTTCTAAATGACTCCGACAGAGCTACTTTGGCAAGATGTTGCAAGAGAGGTCTGGCCAGCTCCTGCTTGAGCCACAGCGGGTCAGACTCGCATGACCCGCTGGCTTTCAGGCCGCCACTTTGACATCTAAACCAGAAAAAAAAACAATACGTTAAGAGAATGTGACACTTGAGTGTCACTATGCTGGCGTGTGCTGCTCTGTCAACCCCCGACTGCAAATTCTTCCCAGAAGACTTGATAAGTAGTGACAGGAAATCTGGCAAGTGAGAGGCTTTACCCAATTTATTAAAGGGACTCAAAAGGACCTATATTCAGTATTAAAACATTTTAGCCGTAAAATGTTTGGACAGTTGGAGCCCAGTAGTGACCCCACTGTTGTGCCTTCATGTGGCTTAGAGGTCAGTGTCAATACAGTATAGGCGTTTGCTTGTGTGAAGAGGGTGCATATGTGGGTGTGTACTCAGTCACTCAGACTCTGTGTGTATGTATGACCTACATCCACAGCCATGCAGAAGTAATGCGAGGCGCTCACAGAGTGCATCCGGAAAGTATCCATAGCGATTCATGTTTTCCACATTTCGTAACATGTTACTGCCTGGTCTAATTTCTTTACCCTCAAAATTTGAGTCAAAATTTACAAAAAATTTACACTATCATGATCAGAAAGATGGAAGCATGCTCCTGTATTTTCTGAGGCCTGTGCTTGCGTCAACAACATAGTATAAGCACAATGGCACATATTTCATTTGATAATGCATCGATAGCATCCAAAAAGATGATTTTATTCCTCCATTCATTTCAATTATATACTATATCTACAAGCTATCCTTACCCTGGTCAAAGGATCCAGATGCTAAACAACGTTAGGACAAACATGCTAACTTTGTTCATATACCTATTTTCGAACTACCATTCAGGAAAGTAATGTAGGAAAACTAAAAAGTGCAGGGAGAAGTCGTTCAACTTTGCCACAATGTTTTTCTTCCTTTCGGTTGTCTCCATTATTCGGAGGCATCTCTCTCTATTGTATATCCTTGTTTTGTTTCTGAATTTGTCATTACACATCTGACTTATCAAAGGGGATTTTTTTTGCTCTGTTAGTATGCAGCATCATTGATTCTGACTGTGAACGTGGTAGCAACCTTAGTTTACGTAGCCAACAGCTCCGGCAACTCAGACAAAAACAGGACACTTATCTCGTAATTGTCTTTCAGGAGCAAAGCTTAGACTTAATTGCAAGCAAGTATGATAATGATCTCATACCAAGAGGTGAGCAAAGCATTCTTTAATAGCAAGGCCAAGCTTATACTTCATTGCAGGCAAATTTGTAATAAAATGAAATACCGTAATTACTCGAATATAACACGCAGATTTTTGCTATATAATTAATTCCAATAGTTGGGGGTGCGTGTTATAATCAAAAACTAATTATTATTTTTTTTTTTTTTTTTTTTTTTGTGTCTTGTTACATGGCCCTTAGCCTGGTGCTTTTTCTTGCCAAATAAATTGAATTGAAATTGAATTGAATAAAATAAATTACAAATTTTCGATCGAAAAAAGCATTGTCAAACTCACTTTGACGCACGGATTTTACGTCATCTCGTAGAGCCGACGCACGGATTTTACGTCATCTCGTGAAGCCGACGCACGGATTTTACGTCATCTCGTAAAGCCGAGACCACCACTGCCCCCCTCTAGCCTCGTACCCGTCTCAGTTCACCCTCTCTCAGTTCAGTGTTATAATCAATAACTAAAATAAATTACAAATTTTCGATCGAAAAAAGCATTGTCAAACTCACTTTGACGCACGGATTTTACGTCATCTCGTAAAGCCAATCGGATGATGTGTTGTGGGAGGAAGAGGAAGTGGATGAAGGAAGCGTGGACGTTGATAGGATTCTCAACGAAGAGATGTATGAGAGGACAGACAAAGAGAGAGAGGAACTCTTCATTTGAAGGATTCTAATGAATAAATTTGTTTGAACAAAACAATCGTGAAACGAAGAAAAAAAGGTAAGATTTCTGATTTTCGTCAGCGGGAAATTTTAGGTGCGCACTATATTCGAGTACTGCGTTTTTCCAGATTTTTTTGGCCCAAAATTACCTGCGTGTTATTTTCGAGTGCGCGTTATATTCGAGTAATTACGGTAAGAGAAAACCTGACACTATTGGTGGAGGGAGAGCGTTATAGCTGTTGTAAACAGATTTTAAACAATAACTTTTGGTATTGAAAATAGACTCTAAAAATGGTAAAATCATGTCTTAACCATTGAGATCCATGTTAGAACCATTTCCAAAAAACATGTTTCCTTAATCTCTATTGAAATGTTTGAGCCATTTGTGAAATATTGGAACTGCAAATCTTACGTAACGCTCCTTTACATCTATATTTCAGGCTTAAGGTGCTTCAAGGTCCATTTTAATGCCATATTTGTGGGAGCATGCAGCGAGCAAGCATCTTCGTGCTTGTGCGCAACTTGTTGAATGTATCATTTTAATATTACCCTAAATGAAATAATCTGTCCATGGTGTATCAAATCTCAAGATGGCTTGCTATAGATGCTAGTGCTCAACACGCACTTTGTCTTTATTGCTAGAAATGTATACATTCATATAGACCTAGGCGATAAAACAATAACCATGATTAACATCAAATAATTTTTGTCAACAATAATATTAAAAACATTCGGTAACTCTCGATAAATTTCAACTGCAATTACACCACCCGAACACCGAAAAGAAGGGGCGCTGATGCGACGTGAACGCTAGTTCCAGACCAGCTAAGTTGGCCAGTGTTGTCAAAATCAAACAACCAAAAGAACGACAAGGTTTTTAAATTATTATTTTATTATACAAAATGTGGACAGTCTTAAGCACTGAAATGAAACTACTGTTTGAGTCAAATATCTACAGTCTTATTTGTTCTCAATAGACTCCCACTATCACACTCACATCGTTTCCTAACAAAAACCTGCAGTACGTTGCCTGGGCTTATAAGGGTATACTTCTTATTTGCTTATGATTGTATCGTTCATTCAGTCCTCTGGCTATTCTTTCTTTCTCAGTTTGCTTGCCTACTGTCTGAGTGTAAGTGGCAGTGAAATAACTTGAATGACAAATGGCCATCTGCTGTGTTTTCCAGTGGCTGCCAGAGGTTATATGACGGGTCAAAGCGTGTGTTTTTCACCCCCCTTCAGTGCCACTTAATTTTGAGAACTAAATTGGAAATTGTGGTAAACTGTTCATACCGTTTTTTGGGGACTACAAGTCGCACTAGCCAAAAATGCACAATGAAAGGGAATAATATGAATATGAATAGAACTCACACTGGAGTATAGGGTATATTTTTGGGAGGCAGTTTTTTAATTATTCAGAACCTAAAAAAACAAACATTATATGTTAAAGTAATAGTAAAATAGGGAACAAAAGACAAAATAAGCACAGTTAGGCCCAGCCAAATTATGACAAAAGCGCGCCTTATAGTATGGAAAATACGGTAGTTTAGAGGGCGCAAAACATCCACACCTGCAACACCAATGGACTGTCCAACCACAACTGCTGTCTCATAAACACACCTTCTGCCTGATTTAGTCAGTACTGGTCTACGTTTTTTTTTTCCCTCAATCTTTTGACTTAGGCCGTTCTATATTGATGTGCCAGGAGTGCATCACCGGGAACCACCCCCTGCTGATTAAGACTCTTACGGTATTTAAGACCCAAATCCATCCAATGTGATCACTCTCCGAACGTGCTTACGCCGTTGAGTAACCAAGAATTGAGTTACAAAAAAAGCCCATAATATAGACAAACCACACCTTTACAACTCCAGCGTAATTCATATGCATGATGAACCAGTTACGATTTAGCTGGTGTAATCGGTCCCTGCATAAAATGAAAACTGCTACCATGGTGCCAGCTGTGCGCCTGCAAACCTGGTGGGGGTTGGATGTGCGGAGTGTGAGGATGATATCTAGGTCAGGCAGTTTATTTGCCAAGTATGCATATGAGCTGTTTTATACTTTAACAATGCGTCCTTTTGAGTGTTTTCTTGAACCCTCTAGCTCCTTTTGAAGGTAGTAATAGGCGTCCATTCCATTTTAATTGGGGCAGGCAGTGTGAGTTAGGCCAATTCATTGGATATTTGAACTGCTAAAAGCATTTTCCAATCATTGTTTAAACGACACTAAGGTTTTATGCTTAGATTTGGGTTTTGCGTCTGAAATTTTTGAACATGTTTTAAAGATTGATTCTTCTTCCCCAATGTCCTTGAAAAGCAGTTGGGTCACACACAATTAGGTCTTAAACATTTTTAATATTTACCAGGGCTGCAACAATTAAATGACAAATCAACAGTTTATTGAGGACCAAATTAATCGAAAAACACTTTGGTGATGGCATGGGGACATTTTTTAATTTAAAAAAATTCAAAATCCTTCTCTTTGAACTTCTAAACAACACAATTTAAGGTATTATTTATGTCCATTTCGTTCCACTTTCAGTAGTTAGATTGCACTTAGGTCATGTTTTAGGAAGTGCGCACTAATACAAAAGTTGAGATTTTTCTTCTGCCTCAACTATTTCTACATGGGTTTGTGTTTGCTTCTGCGGTAACATTAGCCCATGTGGAAAAATGATTCCTACATAGTTTGAGGCATAGATTTTGCTTCCACTTTGTAATTTTATTGTTTGGATAATAAGATGTTACACATCTTAGCTCTTCAAGCTTCTAAAGTTTTAAAGATGCATATGACTGATGAGGCAATATCACCTTGGTTTGAAAGATGGCAGGTAGCATGCAAGGCACACACCTTGCCCTGGGGGGAGTAGCTACCCTGTGAGAGCTACGATTTTTTTGCGCCCCGCCTTCCAATAGGTTATAAGGGAAAATCTTTTGAATAATCTGAATGTGAAACGAGTGCGACCCATAGTAAAAATGTGGTGAACTGGTTTCCAAACAACTCTTATGGCCATATGGTACTACTATACCTATGTACATTGATTCTATTGCCTGTGGGTGGACATTTCTTGTGTCTGTGTTAGTCCTGTGTATGACCAGTGATCCGTTAACATGTCCTTTCACTATAATTAGCCTGGACAAACAACAGATCTCCTGTGACCCTATAATAGAGGAGGTTGTTTATTGCCTAAGCAGATGAGGTAATAATATGTCTGCTTGATTGTGATTGCCTGATGTTGTGAGCTGTTGAAAGGATCATCACCAGGTCATTATCAAACTGGTTGCAATTATTCACATGGATTTCTCAGTCATTCGCAGTGACTGCTTTCTTCCATTTGCATTCATAGCTCGACGTTATTCAGTGAGATGGAATCAGAACGTCAATCTTCCTTGTTCCTCTCCAATAGCCAATATTTTAAAGTGCACATTGGGCATTTTGTTGCATGTTTTAGACAGATTATCAAGATTCCAGGTAGTTGATTTGAATTGTGTAAAAAAAAAATACACAATGTCTTCAATGTTGCTAAAAAGAGTACACACCAATGCGAATAGCCCTAAAAACAGGAAACAGCTGAATCAACATCCTGCGTGGCAGCAAGCTTCCATACAGGCGGGCATCTGTGGAAACCTCTACAATGTCCTCCTATGTGTTTGGATTCCCTTGGATTCTGTCCAGACTGATAACCCTGGAAGTGTGGAAACTTGGACAGTCATTACATTTCTGTGCGTGAAAAAAATTAAACTATTCAATCAAATGTAATTAGACATTAAAAGTGCATGTTAACTTCTTTATTTGTACAACCACATGCATATTTATGTCCTTTCTGAGACAGCAAGCAATCTAAATTATTTGAATAGAAACCATAAATAACGTGGCTAGGCCCGTATCCCCTATTATTAATTGTTGAGTGTACCACGATGCAGGAAGTTCTATTCATTGAAGCATCTTGGCATGCAGCAGCACCCCATAAATGATGGATATTTGTAGGTCAAGGCATGTTCTAGATATTTCCTGCAATGGACAGATTAGAGGGAGTGCAAGATGGCCAAGCTTCTTCAGTACCTGGAGGGCTTTTAGCACACTGGCGTGCCTACAGATTGGTGCTAATGAATTAGTGAGAAGGTCTGGAAGGTTGTGGCCTACTAGCCTACTTCATGCATATTCACTGATGCTTCAGTGAAGCAAAGGAAGGCCTGGTAAATTTTCCGTAGATTTCCATAACAAGTTAAATTGGATGATTTTGGAAATGTAGTGTTATATTAAAAACATTACTGTTGAGTCTCTCAAGATAGCTGCCTATTTCAGAAGTATCACCAAAGTCCCTCCATTTCTTAGTGGCGTTAAAAACAACCAGTTTGCTTCAGAAAATGGATTATAAAACTGGATGCTATGTGAATAATTTAGCTTTCAAAATGCTGGACATGTTTTTTTTCTTTTCTCCCATTCAGATGCGTTTGTGAACAGTCAGGAGTGGACTCTCAGTCGTTCTGTGCCGGAGCTGAAAGTGGTGAGTCGAGTTCACTGATGCGACTAGACTCTGTTACATCTACTTTACAAAGTTTTTTCTTCATTGAAAAGCCATTTACTCTCTCCAGGGCATTGTGGGTAACCTGGCCAGTGGGAAGTCAGCACTGGTACACAGGTACCTCACAGGAACCTATGTCCAAGAGGAGTCACCTGAAGGTAGGAAAAAATATTGACACACTTTATCTCTGAATTTGGATGTAATAAGATATTCATCCATCGGTAGCCTTAATGGCAAAAATGTATTTCAGTACATTAAGCACCTGCTACAGTATAGGAACTGTGCCTCATTACAAAGAGCTTCTTCGGGAATTTGTCTAGTTCACACTACAGAAATGTTGTCGAAAATTGCTGAAAAAGGTTTTGGCCATTTTGGTGCCCTTGGAGAGAGCCTGTCAATCAGAAACAAAGTTTTACGCTAAAAGAGCCACATGTTGTGATGAGCTTATAATTCATCTCCTTGAACAAACAAGCTCAACAGGGCTGGAGGGTACCAGATATCACTGCTGACTAAACAATTAAAAAAAATTGGTAGATGTGCCATGGACTTAACGTAAATTGCATATTTAACTGAAGGTGCTGCAGACATATTTAATTTTTTAAGACAGATTTCTCTAAATTGTGTATTATGCCTCCAATTCACTTTGTTACATGGTTTGTGGCTCACTACCACCCACCATGAATTTGTCCCATGACTATACTCATAAAATTGAATCATATTTCTCTGTTATAATAAATAGAAAAGTAAAACGTGATATAGTGCATGGAAGATGCTCAATTATAACTATCACTTCTTGCAATGCAGGGCAAAAAAAATAAATACAGTGACAGGTCAAAACATCTGTCCAGCTTTTACGACACTTCCAGTAGTTTCATTAATAGTACTTGTGTCCGTGCTGGACAGATGTCCTCTCATTGGCCGGATGTCCAAACATATGAAGCACTTTGTTTTTTGGAACAGATTTAACTCATTCCGATGAGAGCATGCATCACAAGCTCGCCAAAACTTGTGGATATTTTGGTGTAAACTTTCCTACTTCTGATCGCCATTTTCAGTGTCCTCAGCACTCCCTTAAAAACAAACCAACAACCGCACAATCTGCACTTTATTGTCCATCCACATACTATGTGGTAGCTTTTTGTTTTCCATAGCACTATTTTAAAAAAAGTTGATTTTTTTTGCTATAAATACTAGCTCCACGGTTAAGTTCTTACTGTGTGAACTGTTAGAATTATCAAGTGGAGGAGCATCATCATCATCCAACCTCTTGATTTGATTCCTGTTTTCTTTCATTGTACAAGCTTTGATCTGAAGAGTTTGATGTTTTTATTGGAGAGAGTGCTGGTTTAAACTGACTGACTTGCTGTGTTGCTGCAGTCCTAAAGAAGTTGCTGTTTTTTTTGTTTGTTTTTTCAAATTCCTGGAGCCTAAAAATATGCCTTAGTCTGGATTCCCATGCCGATTGATTCCGAGCTGAGACGGTGGCTTTGGAACAGCTTGTCGACCACAGCACCACAAAGCCACTAGCCAGAACTATTCTGAGGCTGCACACCCAAGCAAAGAAGGCAGCTTGGTTCTGTGGTGTGTTTAGGGGTGCTTGGACACACGGGCTTGAGCCAAGCAGTCATCGCAGAGTTGAGCGGCGTGCATGGCTGATTGTGCGCTTTAACCACTAAGCATGTACAAACGTTTACGTTGAACATTGGAGGAATCACTTATTCATAAATTTACTGAACACAAATAGAGAAGCATGATACATACAGTCTTCCCTCAATTATCGCGATTTGACTTATCACATATTCACTTCTTTTTCTGCTATTAATTACTTCTTCTTTTTTTTAAGTTAATAAAAATGTGAAAATCCACGCTGAAACTCGTAAGCAAAAGACACTTGCTACTAGGACTCAGCACTGAAGGGGAAAAAAGGTAGTTATAATAGCGGTGACCCTACTTTGCGATTTTTTTAAAAATTATCTCGGCCATGTCTGGTCTACATTAACCGCGATATTCGAGGGATTACTGTAGTTCAAAGTTGATAGGCATTTGCTTGCGAGTTCATTTGATTGCTTTATCACAAAGACTCGTCTGTAATTTCTTGCTTGCTATCTCAACGGTGAGAAAAAGGTGGAAGATTTGTTCTCTTCACCCTTTACCTGTGTTTTTTTTCCTCTTCTCTGTCTTCTTGCTTCTCGATATACTAGCTGACGTGGATGCAGGTAACTATTCTTTTCCTCATCTTTTTATGTTCATTATACACAGCAGTCAGGTGAAAGCAGCTTGGATTCCATAAAAACAGTGGTTCTCAGACGTTTTACAACAAGTACCACCTTGAACTCAACTTGACTAAAGCCAACATTACCTTACTGTCTGCTATTGACGGCTCTAGACGTACTATTCATTTTGATTGGGAGGGAGCGATCATTTACTGCCAGCCGCTCCCAGTCAAAATAAATTGAATTCTAAAGCTGTCAATGGCCGATTAAATAACTACAGTGGTACCTCGAGATACGAGCTTAATTCGTTCCGAGAATTAGCTCGTATGTCGATATTCTCGTAACTCGAACGAACGTTTCCCAATGAAATGAACTAAAAACAAATTAATTCGTTCCAACCCTCTGAAAAAACACCAAAAACAGGATATTGGATTGGAAAAAAATGTTTTATTTCTTCTAATTCGCCATCTATTAACAAAGTTAAACTAGTGGTTTAATATTACTAAAATGTGTTTAATAGAACTAAAATTAGACAGATTTCGCGGAGGAGAGGGACATAGAGGGGGGCTGAGCGGGGATTTCTTTTGCACCGGTGAATCGTAATATAACATAAACAAATTTAAATGAACTTGGATTACGATGCAGACACACTCAAAAATAAGTTTAATCTAACCTTACACTAAACTTAATTCTAATTTTGTTTTACATTTTTATACCTTTCTTCTGCCGGCCGGGTTGGCTATTTGCCTCGCCTCCACCCTGACTTTCACTATCGATGGGCTGTTTGCTTTTGTATTCCCTTCAAAATATTCCGAAAATGATGCACACAAATGTCCTCACAATAGGATAACGCACGACCACTTGCCAACGAGAAGTAATATATACTCCTTGTACTAGCGATCGTGACGCCATTCGCGCTGAGTGATGGAAAAAACACTGAAAAAAATGCAACGCTCCGCCCAGTGCTCGTAGATATCTTTTATACACGAAAGAGACGCGGCAAAAAAGACAGTGCGCTAAAATCATAAACAGCCTCTCACGTCTTGGCCACCTGGCTTTCTCGCATCTCAAAATTTTTCTCGTATCTAGAGATAATTATTTGCTCGAAATTTTATTCGTATCTCGAAATGCTCGTATGTCGGGGTCCTCGTATGTCGAGGTACCACTGTACATTAGTGTTGTTCAGAAAAAAAATTGTGCTTATATTTTGGGTAAAAAAATGGCCATGTACTTAAAGGTGTCCCTTTAAGTACATGGCGAATTACAACTACATTTGAGAATCGCATTTAATAATACAATTATAACATAATGATTTTTTTTTCCTGAATTTAAATGTTGATGGAAAAATGTTAATAAAAGCCAGTAATTCCTGTATATTGTTGCTTATAGTGTGGGCGGGATTTTTTTCAATGCTGATACTGTTTTAGCCAAATAAATCCATGCCGACACCCACACGTGTTTAAGTCCAGTTTCAGAAATTACCCATTTGTATGTATGCATATTTTGTGCAACCGTCTTTCATACGAAGGTCATTTTAATTCATTAATTTTTTGCATAACACTAGAGGCAGCCTGCACACCACTAGTAGTTCACCAGTACCACACTGCATTAAATCATTTAATTGGCTCTTGGGTGCACCTATCAAGGAAAAACTCAATTGAAATCAATTACCCAAGCTTAATTCACCTGGCTGTTACAACTTTCATCTTAGTTTCTCCCTTCACCTCATCATTGATCAGTCATCAATGATACAAGTAATCTTTTCTTGCTTCCTAACTTCTCTGAGATTCATTTCAACATTCATGATCTCTTTCCGACATTAGAGCATTCTGCTTAGCCAATTTTCTCCTAATTAGTAGAGGAGGTCGTCGGCACCCAATTTCATTCATCCAGTAGTGTCTATCTAATTGAAACGCTGTAGTTCAAGTTGTGTTGTGAGGATTTCTCAAATCACCTGAAGTAACACGGAGAATGTGTCCTTCAGGTGGTCGCTTTAAGAAGGAGATGGTGGTGGATGGGCAGAGTCACCTGCTTCTCATCAGGGATGAAGGAGGGCCCCCAGAAGCACAGGTCTGTACAGCTTGCACAGAGCCCAATGGCAAAAAATTGTACTTTTTGTACAGTATATGTTTGGGCACTGATTTCCTTTTCGACTTTACACTCTACAGTTCGCTTTGTGGGTTGATGCAGTCATCTTCGTCTTCAGTTTGGAAGATGAGATCAGCTTCCAGACAGTTTATCACTATTTCAACCGCCTTGCCAACTACAGGAACGCTGCAGACCTCCCTCTGGTTTTAGTTGGCACGCAAGGTCTGATCCCATTTGGCGCACACACTAACATAACCATTCTCAGCACACACTTGCTAACAAAACCATTCTCAACCGTTTTACTTGATATACTGTTGCCATCTAGTGGAAAGTTTTTTTGGTCCATGTCTGTACACGCTAGTCAATTCATAGCGATGTTCTCCAGGAGACCGGACCAGTATATTTTGCCCTGAAAGGTTTGAAATAACAGGCATGAATTTTGCCGCCCAGTTTTAGGGGCAAATAGTTACATCAATAATATTCAAAATATTTACACGTCCTAATTAATATCTTGCTGCACAGCTTTAAAATCAACAAAGCATCTCAATCAGTGCTTTGTATGTGTATGCAATTTAGAGATTATTGTGCCAATAATTTAGAGAACTCCTTCCATCCATCATGAGCACTGCGTAACCTCGTAAAAGAACTTGTACTCTATAAATCACTTTAAATTACCACATTTCCACATCCATTTTGAATACTTGGCAACTTAAACTCTGTGATTGGGTGGCCACCAATTCAGGGTGTCCCCCACCTGGTGTCGAAAGTTAGGTGGGGTAAGCAGAGTGACTTAGAATTTTATCTGCGCAATACAGTAGTTTCAATCAATTTTTCTTCTGTGTATATTGACTGCTGTGAACCTTTTAACTTTGTTGGGTAGAAGAATAAAATAATTTCTCAGAAGCATAAAATTCAAGTTAAAGAAAATATACGTTTAAATTTGTGTATTGTATTATGACTTTTGATTACAACAAATGTATTTACCGTTCTGAGGATAAGCTGTTCAGAAAATGATGAATGAATGTTTTATTAATTAATAGAATAAATATATAGACAAGTAGCACCAGTGGTATGCAAAATATTCAATTAGAAGTTCTCCAAAGCATTAATCAATCAAATATATTTCAGTTGTATTCAACTCCAAAACATTCACGTTTATTGTTTAAGAACAACTTTTAGGTGTCATACAATTTAACGTACTAATCCTTGGCACAATTTCTTTTTTTTGTGTGAATTCCAAGTGCAATGTTAATGTACAAACTGTGGCTTATAAAAATGACTAAAACCTCTCTGCCTTTTTCCCCTGAACATATTGGCCTACTAGACTGTTGTGATTGAACTCCTTGCCACCCATTGACGGTGATAGTCATCCAATTGACTTTGACTGAGAGGACTGGCAGTGATCACTCGCTCCCAGCCTCTCCTAGTCAAAAATGATTGGACGTCTACCGCCGTCAATGGTAACTAATGAATTATTGTTGGCACTGATAGTGGTACTCGGAGAGCCAAGTAGTCTTTGGGGTAGTATTTGCTGTAAAATGTTGATGAACCACTGCTATGGACTTTTTTTTGACTGCGCTCACTTTCACTGAGTGCCAGCAGATGGCGGCAAATCCCAAATTATACGGCATATAAAGTGACGCGACTGTGGCTGAGGTGTTTATTCAACAAGAACTTTGAAACTGGTGTCTTATTTTATGTCATGATTCACACACACATTGCTCAAATATATTTTTGAATTTAAATCCATTCCCTTCTTTCCCCTCAGATGCCATCAACTCTACCAACCCAAGAGTGATTGACGATAGCCGGGCCAGAAAACTGTCCAATGACCTCAAACGCTGCACTTACTACGAAACCTGTGCCACCTACGGCCTCAATGTGGAGCGAGTCTTCCAGGATGGTAAGAATCTTTATTGCTTAGTCCAGTCTTCTGGGAAGGTCACATTATCCTGCTGCACATTCGCCAACTCTTAATCGCACGTCAATTAGGGGGGAAATTGACCCGCTCAGCTATTTAGCTCTAACCGAACAGCAATTAAGTTTTATCATAGCGATGGGAGCAAGGAAAGGAGGGGCACTGCAGAGCATTCCCGGGGAGGATTCATAAAAGTGTGATACATTAAAGGGCAGGCAACACCCACAGTTAGCAAGTTCCAGACATGGTTACTGTTCCCTGTCCTGAATGGACAGCCCCCACTTGCTCAGAAAGCAGAATATGCAGATTTTTCACTTAAACTTAAGTAGTTACAGCTTTGGTTTGCAGTATGGTAGCGCCCTTACCAGCAGCATGTCATATCACGCTCAGTGTATCAATACAGTGATCCCATACCTCTCAACCACTGCCGATAACTGCCCTTATAAATGATTATGATTCCCCTTACAAACCCCCAAAAAACCTTACAAACACCGTACGAGTCGTACAGTGTTTGTAAGGTTTTTTTGGGGTTTGTAAGGGGAATCATAATCATTTATAAGGGCAGTTATCGGCAGAGGTTGACAGGTATGTAGATCCACACAAAACTATTATGAGTGGGTTTTAAAAGGATATGGTGAACATTGAGAAAAGCACAACACTATTTTTGTTCTGAGAGCTGTTTTTAGCTTTTTTTTTTGGGTGCTGAACCCAAAATTGATCTCAATTATTCTCTATCATGTCAAGCTTTTATAGATCCCTGTTTTCTTTATATAAACTGCACTTAGCATATGTGCTTGCTTGATTTAAAAAATAGTTATTGATCTGCAGTGAAATACGAAAAAAACATGACTGCAAGGTTGTTTAACAATATTGTTTTTATTGTTATTTTACAAAGCATATGGTTAGTTGTGTGGCTGTTGTAACGTGCACTAACAAAAATAATTGAATGAGCATTATTTTTAATGTCAAGTGGTTGCATTAAATAATTTCAGTTATTTAGGATAAATAGATTATGTGGATGTTCAATTTTTTATTTCAATTTTATTATGTTTACACTCAGATTTGTCCATTTAACATAATAAAATTATCTAGAGTCAGATACAACTATTTCTATGAAAGAAAAAAAGTAAATTTACACATCATTTTCCCAGGGTATCTATAATCAATTTTGAATTTTATACAAAAAAAACTTAGCTCTCAGACTAATGCAACAGACATATTTTTCACATTTTTGCACATTCTAATTTGCTAAAAATGAACTTCCTGAAAACTGAATATTTGTTAGTATGTATATTTGTGTTATCTTGAAGATGCTTGCCAGAATGTTTGATCCTGTATCTTGTTAAATCGTAAAACAATGTTAACAGTTTAACAACTGTCACCAGTTTGTGTGTACCTGTCTGGATGATGATAAATGATCACATTTTATTTGGAAGAGAAACAGCTTAGCAATATGCAAAAAGCCAATTAATCGCACGGCAAATGAAAATGAGGCCTGTAATTTTCCCGGCTGCGATTTAGAAGCGCTCATGTGTTTTCACATGCTTCGTGTGTGTGTTAAAACTTAGCCCATTCATTGCATATTTATTGGTCATCAACAGACCACCCAACTAAAGTTCAAACACACCAATTAAGAAAACACTTTATTACGCATTGTGCAGTGTTAGCATTGCTATTTTGACATTAATGACAATAGATAATTTGCTAACCACTTAAGCCTGCTATGAACCACTACATTAGTGGTTAAATTGGTTACATTTTATCATTTGACAATAATATCTCATATCGGCAGTTATCACGGCAGGCCTAGGAACAGCGTTATTTTTTTTCTTAAATATAGTTGCCATGGCAACTTTTCTGTAAGCCGCATGTTGTCTATCATATTGGAAAGATGTTTGTTTTCCTTTCCCTAATGGTTTGTAGATGAACACTGACTGGCTTATTTGTTTTACTTTGTGACTGGGCATGTGACCCATGTCTATGTGCGTGCGTGCTTGTGTCTATGTGAGCACGAATGAAACATGTAATGAGAAGTGAAGTCTCGTCCAGTTGGGAGTAGTGACCTCTGTGTGAGGGATGGGGGCGGGGTGGCGCGAGGATGTCTACGTTTTGGTCCTCGTCCATCAGCGTGCTAATTTAATTAGCTTAATTACGGCGACATCAGCCCCAAACGCACACATGCATGCAAGTGCATACACACACATACGTCTGCGTTTTTTTTCCTCATCTGTCAATGTGTGGAAGCAGAGCACATCGTTCACACTCTCTAACAAGCTGAGATGAGCACTCGCTAATGTTCATCCACAGTTACGCATATACACGTAAAGTTCACCTGCAGGCTACACACGTGCTATTAAAGAGAAGTCGACCATGAAAACAAAATAAAGTTGAATGGATGGATCATTTTTGCAATATGTGTGTGCTCAATTTAAAGTACGGGATACACAAAAAATATGCTTTTTCAAATAAATTGGTAAAATAGCGTATTCTTACTATTTCCCTGAACTGTTGTTTTTATCTCATGCATTGTTGAAATAAAAAAAAACGTTAGGCGACATGAAAATCATTTTGACAAAAATGTAATTGACTCCCAAATTAACTTCAAAGTAATTGGCGACAATTCTTCCTAAGATTGAAGAATTGTTGCAATTTTTTATGTGTTTGCCACAATTATGATAACGGACTTCTTCCCCAAAATGAAAATGCTCACATTCCATTTTCCTTTTTTTAATGCAATTTTATTTTAGACTAGTATTTATTAAGTAGTTTGCTTCTTTCAATTTTATTGGTGCAACTTGCACTCACATTTTGAAATGTAGCTCTTTAAAAAACACTTTTCCAAGACCGTACCTAGAATATTAGATTTTAAGCCTAATTAGGGATGTCCTCGATTCGGTCTCTTGATCTGAAATTACGTAATTTTGCTGCAGTAGATTAGCTAACGGTGAGATAGATGTCTGCAGTATGGAAATATTTTGCTACACAAAAAAAGGTGACACGGACACCAAAATATGTAATCGGGACATCCCTACTTTAAATATCTCCTGCCACAGTTTAACTTTACAGACTGCAGACTGCAGCAACACACAGACCCAATATCTTTATGTGACATCCCTCCATAAATCTGTTTAGCACGCCGGTTTTAGAATGAGTAGCTGCCTCTCATACCAGCCTTGAGATTGATGTTATACGGTTAAATTTTTCATTCAATTATTAAACTAAATGTGAGGTTTAAATATTTAGCGTATTCTTACCATAACTGTTCTTAACCCATACCTCCTGTTGGCTGCAGACACTTCAACTCTTGAGCACAGATTCATCTCGTCATAATGTTTTTGGGGACGTGGTAGGAAAGGGCTGGTGGCCATGTTATAGTCACTCCTTTTTCCAACTCTTTCATGATTTTTGCCCATACCATTTTTTTTTCATAAGCCCCATGCCTTTAATATTCCAATCAAGTGAATCTATCTATTTTCTCCTCTTCATGCCTTTTTTCATTCAAACTGTTTGAATACGAGCCAAATGTAACCTTTCACTAAACGGGTATTTTTTACTGAATTCATTTACAAACAAAAACTGAGTAATGATGCCAAAACCAAACATCAAGTTGCCACACAGTGACTATATAGAACTTGATTACAAATTCCACTCCTTCACTTATTAACACGGCACAGAGCAGCACAACACCACAGCCATACCTAGGGGCAATTTAGAGTGTCCAATCAGTCTACCATGCATGTTTTTGGAATGTGGGAGGAAACTGGAGTACCCAGAGGAAACCCATGCTGAAAAAATTCAAATATCATTGCATGAATAAAAGACTGATAACAATCTCAATGTACTTTTGGGATCAGTGAAATGCACTCGTTCATTTAATAAGAATTCTGAAAGATTTATAAAGTGGAAAAGTTGAAAAAAAACCACGGGGAGAACATGCAAATTCCACTCAGGTGGACTGACCTGGGTTTGAACCCAGGACCCCAGAGCTCTGAGGCCGACATGCTAACCACTCACGCCACCTGGCCGCCCCAAGTCTTTAATTGTAACTGTAAATTTGTCATTGTAAACAGTAATTGTGATTCAGTACTGTGGTTAATGTCTAAGCTCATTAATTATGTCATGTTATGTTGACCGGTTTTCTCCGTGAACATGATTAAAGTGCTTTGGACCATGGACGTGGACATGAATAATCAGGATTGCAAAATTATTGCAGGGTGGATTTTGTTTCAGACAGAAGTCATAATCCTAAATGAAACAGTCTGGGTTTTTTTTTACTTCAATCCTAAAACATTTCCTCGCACACTGCCCTTGGCTCGCCCTGCCACTAGAAGGTAAATGTTTACGATGGACTCCTCATTAACCAATTTTAATGAGTTCAAATTAAAAAAAGAAATGTCATCTATGTTTATTGGTTCAGAGATAGACTCTCACTGAACTCTTAACTCTTCCTTCTCCTTGTCAACAATATTGTGAGGAGTTTTTCCTGTGTTGTTTTGGAGGATTGTGTGTTAGAAATGTTTGAAGAAACAATATTATTGCTGTCATGGGAACGATTATTAACAGCGATGTTTTGTATTGTAGTTGCTCAGAAGATCGTTGCCACTCGAAAGAAGCAGCAGCTGTCGATCGGCCCGTGCAAATCACTCCCCAATTCCCCGAGTCACTCATCCCTCTGCACCACTCAAGTGTCCAACGTCCAAGTCAGCGGGGCCATGCAACATCAGGTAACTCCTCACTGTCATTAACATAGAATGACAAAATCAACCAACAGATTTTGATCAGTCGAAATTTTTTAGGGCATCAACTTCATTTTCTTTCCCCAAAAAACATTTGTACAAAAGATGTCAGACCTATAACAACTGATTTTTTAATTTGTTTTTATTGTTGGCCAGTGTGGTATTTGTCTTACCAGATAATTGGTATTTTTCTGCTACTAATTGCATTTTTAGCTAAGTTACAGCCTTTTGTGCCCTCACAATTTATTAACGGCATGATAAAGAGAGTATCAATTAGGTATAGGAGTAAGGATTATTATTGCATTTTGGTTTCATCCTTTTTCTCGCCTCAAAAGCCCACTATCCCAACCATTTTAAAAGAAGTCCACTATTTGTCGCAAGAAGACTGAATGTTTTATTGTTTTAGACAAGTAATGGAGGTGGCAGTGTGAGTGACTACTCTTCATCGGTGCCGTCCACGCCGAGCACCAGCCAGAAGGAGCTGCGCATCGACGTTCCTCAAAGCACCAATACGCCCACGCCCGTCCGCAAGCAATCCAAGCGCCGCTCCAATCTCTTCACCGTCAGTTTGTGTCAATGTTAGCTCGCCTATTGTCAGTGACATCATTGTGAACTGATCATTGGAATCTCTCCTACAGTCAAGGAAGACCAGCGAGACAGAGAAGGATAAGAAAGGTCTGGAGGCTCGAGCCGACAGCATCGGCAGCGGGCGAGCCATTCCCATCAAACAGGTAAGACTTCCTGTCGGCTCGCTCTTCATTAACAGTGAAATCACACACTTGACATCAATTAGATCACCAGGCTCTCTAGGGTCCTCCGAGTGGATCATTAGGAGACTCGCGCCTCCCCTCCCTCTGTTCCCTCACTTGATCGCACGCTTTACGTCATTGCGTAGCACTTCAAGCTGCTTCCTTTGCATTTGCTCTCTCATCTGCGGCCCAGTGCCTTGGCAGCCACGCTCGCGTTTTCAAGGTATAAAGGGGCTGAGAGGAAGGGGAAGGCGAGGGACATGCCGCGATGGTGAGCCGAGCCTCGGAATTGGCTCTTAATTTGCGGCCAACATGTCGCAGCGGTGGCCGGGTCTCCTCCCGACAAGCATATCAGGCAATTTGCGAGCGCTAATCATGACCCTCGTGTTGGCGCCGTAGCCTCGTTTGTAATCTCTTAATGAACAAATTGCATCTCTGATTAGGGGCCGTCTCACCGGGAGCGAGAGCCGGCGAGAACGAGACGCCGCAGCGGAGGCAGCATTAATTGCCTCGGGTTTGACGTTCCCATCGTGTATTTCAAAATTGCCTAATGTAAATGGATCTCAGTGGGTGGAGTCAGGAATTCGGTAGCGTTAATTTGCTTCGAGAGCAGTTGGAGTGCCAGAAACACTTGACTTGTTTTGAAGAGGATTCCTCATTATGTAGCGATAATAGTTGAGCTCTTTCCAAGTGTGTAACAAATTTCTCACTGCTCATCTGTCACACAGAAATGAAAGTGCCCCCTTCATGTTATGATCCTTGCGTCCTGTTGCGTAAGGTCAAATGACACGGTTAGAATTTGAACCTTCGCGGAAGCTGTCACTCACAAAGATTAGAGGGGAAATCAGTAGGCGCTAGAGTGTTTATTGGGGTTTTAACTCCAAAGAATTTACTGAGTGCCATTTTCTGGCCACTCCTGATCTCATTAGAGCGACTCTTGGCCACTCGAGGTGATGCCGGTTCAGCCCGCCTCTTTTTAAAGTAGAGCGTTTTTGTGAAAAGCACACTCATTAAAATAACCCATTGCCAATGGTTAGGTTGCAGTAACAAGAACTGTCTAGCCTGTTTGGTCCTGTACACATATCACATTTATACTTGGCATTTTTTTCCATGGTGCAATACATGTTGGTTAATAGGTGTTGTTTTTGTTGCACAGTATCATGGCTTTCCTCAACCACAGGAGAGTTCATATGTTCAATCAATTCTACTCTTTTTGGTACTTTTTATTGCTGTTTTTCCTTTTAATGCTGGCACAAATGTGTAGCCAAGTGATGAAACATCATTCCGATACGAGTTTCTGCAAACCTAATGGTGAGTGAAATGTCCCGCTGAATAATATACCTTGGAACCACTCTTTTTTTTTTCTGGAATGCAACGGATGCATCCAGCTTTGTTTACTCCTCCACATCTGCTCCATGCCGCTAATTAGTCGCTAATTGGCGCAAAGATAGCCAATGGCTCACTCAACTCCTTGTCAGGGAGTTTGACTGAAGAGTTGTACGTTGCGGTCATAAAGACGTGATTTCAGATGAAAAAAACATAACACATTCAATATTTAAGATTGTACAAATGCATACCTGTCAACTTATACGTTTTTCCCGTATTTTATACGTTTTTTGATCATTTCAAATTGTGTACGCCGTATAACAACTTTTGTACGGGATTTTTTTTAAGTACGTTTTTTGTAAAACGGATCTCGTTTTACGCATTTCGGCTCTAATCCGGATCGTCTCGGTCACTGGTAGCAGACGAAAACGTCATCGTCAACTGCTAATATTGTCATGTTTTAAGCATGATATGCGCACACGCATTCACCTTTCACACGAAACAGGAAATGATTAAATCATTTCCTGTTTCGTTATTTAAGCAGCTATGAGTCATAGCGCTTGGGTCCGAATACATTCACGGTCGCGTCACGACAACGCGGCGCGACCATAACACTTTTACGTGCACCCTATGTGAGTAAATATGTGCCGCGTTGCATTTGTACGGTTTTCTATTGCTTAATACGGGGAATTCCAATCATTAATACGGGGAGGAATTGGCCCAGGTTGACAGGTATGCAAATGTGTCAAAACTCAAGACTGATTGAAATAGCGCATCACACAAAATAGCAAAAATAAGAACGATATCAACAGTAGTTTAAAATGACAGAACTCTTGAATGTATAATTCATGTATTATGGTAACCTAGAAACTTAGAGCTTGAGACTTTCCCCCAAAATTCACATTGCAAAAGTAACCTTAACCCTCGAGCAAAATTGTCATTTCGGTTAACATGATTACCTGAAATTATAATGACAGGAGCAGATTGCGGCATGATGAAGAAAGCAAACTAGTGTCAGTCTACGTTAAGTTGCATGCATGCGTGCAGTAATGGATGAATATGAATGATGCCTGATGAAGGAAATGCTGACAGGTAGAGAGACTGTAATAGTATAATTTTTTTGGGGAGCTTGAAATTTTATATCCGGTTTATATGAAGTGTACTAATTGTGTTTAATATGAGGATGCCAAGTTTCCAATATCTAAATATTGTAAAGCATGTCAAAATTTATACTATGTATATGCATAAATGTAAATCATTTGTGGTACTCAAAAATCACACCATTTTTAGATGGAGGCTCATTTGATGCGCACATTCATCATTTACTAGGCCAGGGTGGTAACTTGAATTATATGGAATATTTTTTTATTGTGAATGCATCAAAAGTCTAACAGTCACTTATAAAGAGATGAATACACCTGACCGTGTTTTGTTGCCTGACAGTACAAATGGGGGAAACAAAATGGTTTTAAATAAGAATAGCGGTTAGTTATCTTTAACATTTAACTTATTTTTAAAGCGTGTTTTGAGCTTGCTCATTATTTTGTTATTATTGCCTCTATACAAAGGCCAAATATTTTTTTCTGGGTGAGGATACTCTGATAGCTTATCGCAGGGCACAAGGAGACGGAAAACCATACACACACACTCATACCTAGTGTCAATTTAGAGTGTTTAATCAGCCTACCATGCATGTTTTTGGAATGTGGGAGGAAACCGGATTACCCAGATAAAACCCACGCAGGTGCAGGAAGAACATTGAATTTAATTGAATTGAATGTTTTTATTTTCATTATATAAGTATAAAGCTTTCACCACAAAGTCCACAAATAACAATAAGTGAACAGACAAATAAATAATCAATAAATAAGTAATAAATAATTAAACTGCAAACGCCACAAAGGTGGACCGACCTGGATTCAAACCCAGGAACCCAGAACTGTGAGGCCGACATGCTAACCACTCATCCGCTGGGCTGCCTTTAGACAAACATCATAGGTTAAAAAAAATCCAGAATGACAAAAAATTGTGATCTATGAACATTACAGTTTAAAGGTTTTAAATTTTAAAATGTTTAATCATTAATGCAGAAAACTCTATAATTGATAGTGATTATATTGTGAGTTTTGTTCATATCGTTTTTTACAATAAGGCAGTGGTTGTAGCTACCGAACCCCACCAGTTTCATATGCGTATTCACCGAACCCTACTTTATTTAGTATACAAAAATGTTTTTTTCAAATTCAAAATATATAAATTCCTCGCAGCACTGATTGGCCAACCAATTTGATGTGATCATCTGCAGCCAGTGATGGTCAAGCGGGGCATGTTATCGTGAATAGATGTGATGAATCGATGTCTCTTGACCTCCGTGGCAGAGGTTCCACCGAATCCCTAGTGTTCGATCGAACCCAGGTTAAGAACCACTGCAATAAGGTCTTACTTTGCTTGTAGCCTACTCAATTTGGGTTTTTGTTCATTGAAATAGTACATTTAGGGGGGTGATGTTTACCTACGCAGACATTTTTTCAACCCATGGTTGTTCCTAACCAAAGGGATGTAATAAAATAAGCATTTGTTCTTCATATTTTCTATAATGCAAAAATAATTATTTTTTAAAGTAATACATTAAAAGTGATTATGATGGAACAATTAAAATTTCCCAGTTTTTATGTCTCATGAAACACTACAATTTTGTGGCGGACATATACGTTTTAATGAGTTTTTGATTCGAGTCAATTATTTTTCCACTATGTAAATTTGGAACTGCCTTATTAACATATCCCAAATGATTATATCGATGAAGAAAATCAGATACATTAATTGCAAGAATATAAAATTTACAAATAAGATGAATAGTTATTAAAATGCACCTGGCCACCAGATAAATGGAACAACCCACTTGTGAATTTTGGTTGATTCTGCGCACTGTTTCTGGGAAAATTGTTTACACGGCATACTTCCGGACACTAGGCAGAACTCCTTCCTGTAAGAAGGTGATTAGTGTTGTAATTGGCTGTCCCGGTTGTAGACGAGTGCGGGGCTGGCTGGATTTGACAAGTATGCTCGTCCCCCCTCGGCGCCGGCTGCTTTGTCAGGAGTTAAATTGCATGGTTAATTCGGATGTTATTTACCCTGTAATTCATTAGTTTGGGCCGCCATTGGCGGCTTGCAGGCTGTAATTTCACGCTTGGCAATAAAAGATGTCTCATAATCTACTTCATTTAGCAGCCAAAGAATTTAATGAAATTAACTGTGGCCCTAATTAAGACGGTGAATATTAAAGACCTGCTATCAAGGCTTTAACGAGGGTGACACTATCCACGTTTCGCCCGATACGAAAAATATCATTTCCCTGTGAAAGGTTGTCACTGCTCGGAGCCATTTTGGCCGTGATGACATTTTTGTCACGCACACTCACCCCTGCAAATGAGATTTTGCAGGGGGCGTCACTCCCATTTTAGTCGGAGGAATAATTAAAACATGGCACACAGGCGTCAATCAAAGAACATACTCATTACGCCCCATCTCCAGTTTTTGTTTGCCACGGGCTTGTCACATGATGACCGCCTTTGGCCAGAGGCTCTTCATGTTTTATGTCTGGTCATCCGCTAAAACTAACTAACTGCTGAAAAAAGCTTTTGGGCTTGTCATTCATTGCCAATTCCTGTGGAGGGAAGTGACCCTTAAAGTCAACTTTATTTTCAACTTCAGAACGTGTGTTTTAGCACAAACACATTTCAAATATTGGACAACTTTTGTCAATGTTTGATCCCACGAAGCATTTTACTGATCACGTATCAGCTGCCCTAACCGTTTGGCAACACCGCCTGCAATCTCGGTACAGCCACACACGGTCTGAAAGAATGATGGATGAGCCGCGATGGCCAGTGCGATAGAGGAGGCAGGGTCCAGTTTTCCTCACACCCACTGTCACCCCCCCAGTCTGCTGTCTAAGGGTGACACCTCTAATTTAGCTTCCTGCTCTTGTGGGATTTCCATGAACAAAAGAGCTGTGGCCCCTCAGAGATCTAGCCGTTCTTTGGTAAGCGTGTCCTCCCCTGTCTCACAGATTGAGAGTGGCCCTGTATCACGTCGAGGATCACACCTAAGAGGGTCTATTGTGTGATGGGAGGATTAAATGCTCGATTAGTTTATAGCAAGCAACGAAAGTTCCTTTACTGCTTCACACAAACGAAGCTAGCTGATGAGTTCTCGGTGGAAAAATTCTTCCAGCTGAACAAATCATGGAAACTGGGACTGGATGATGGAGAACACCCTCAACATGTTTAATAACATTATGTAGGGTGCATTTGAAAATTAACTTATAGCCCTCCCAAGTCCCTTTGTTGCAGGATCAGTCAGCTGCAAAGTAAATGTCCCAGAATTATTTAGAAATTCGTAACATTAAGCATTACATTAGCCCTTTTTTCTACCCTTGTATTTTTGTTGTATCTGTTCTCTTTGGTTGTCTGTACCTGGAATGATATCATCTTGCTTTGTGCTTATTACATACAATGACAGTCAATTGCTATTCTGCAGGTGCTTTCAATTTTCAAAAATTCAATCGCGCACGCAATTAGTGTGCATGTCACATTACATTTCAACAACGTTCTGAGTTTTCTAAAAAGTTCAGTTTCGCGGAATACCTTTTGACGGCAGATTCCAAGTGTGACGTCAAATATTGGAATGAAAGTAGACTCCTATATCCCTGAAGTTCCAGTATACCCAATACAATGCACAGATTTTTTACAATTGCACATATAATCACGTATAATAGACACCCTGTATGTTATCAATTTATTTTTGGAAAAAAATCGTTATCATGTAATTACAGTACATGTAAAACCCTTTGTCTAACAGCGATATTTTGTTAAAAACCGCTGCACTACGAAGTCGGGTTGAGTGCTTTAACTAGACTTTAGTAGCACAAAGTCATACACCAATCCTATTTATCAGGAATACAGCACTGGCCTATTTAACATCCTTGCCTGACGTGTGACTGCTGAACGACCCCCAGGTACGAACCGGATGTGTCATCTAATGAATGACCTGATCTCTCATCTTCCCGTCAACAAGCGACCTTTCCTAAGCATTCCTTCTTTTAAGTCTTTATTCACAATCCAGCTTTCCTACCGGAGTTTAACCGTGACGCTTGCCAGCGCCTTTGGACATTTTGGGGCGGTTAACAAATGACATCATCTCCTCATCAACCTGGCCTCTCACACCTCCCCCCAGCTATCGACCTTTTCCTAAGCACTAGGCCACAATACTTCACGGGGCGGAGAAGTGCCAAGTGAGTATATCTGAGGACATATTTATTTCCTTAGACGAAGACCTTGTGTGCCGTCACGACAGCCATCCGCTCCTGAAGGCGAAGACGCCATGTGTCACCGAGCCTGCAGATGCACATAATGAAACGTACTGTATTAGCCATCAGCATTCAGTTAGCCCCATCACTGTGTGACGTGTCACAGACTTAGGTTATTGTGCGAATCCCAAAAAGTCTTTTTAGACATACTGGCATACGAAATGTTATCACAAAAGGTCCCATCTTAAGTTATTACATTCTTGGACACTTTGCGGTTTGGATTAGTATCAGGTTTCTTGATATTGGCAGTCAATTCTATTTAGGTTTAATGTTTCTTTGCCTAGTCAGATGTTTGAACTTAGATTTTAAAAAAAGGAGCACTATAACATCTTGCACGTTTTAATTGAACGTTATTACTAATATCAAAATAATGATTCACCAAGCACAACAAGGCTACAGTACAGTCATCAAGCTGTACCTCCCAACTTACAGAAGCACAGATAAATGGCTTCATTACTGTCAACCATTGAAGCCTCAATCACAATGTCTTCAATAAGAAATTAACTCTAAAGAAATTATTTTTAAAAATTCCAATCCTTTTATCGCTTACAGGTGTAAGTTTCATTTAAGGTTTTTATAAAGAGGAACATTTGATTCTGGAATTGTACAGACTCAACCTGAGCAGAATTTCCGATCGCTAATGAATGTTTTGCAGACATTAAAAAAAAATAGCAATAGATATCTATGGAAATGGGCGGCCTGGTGGCACAAGTGGTTAGTGCGTCGGCCTCACAGCTCTGGGGTCCTGGGTTTAAGTCCAGGTCGGTCCACCTGTGTAGAGTTTGCATGTTCTCCCCGGGCCTGTGTGGGTTTCCTCCGGGTTCTCCGGTTTCCTCCCACATTCCAAAAACATGCATGGTAGGCTGAATGGACACTCTAAAGTGCCCCTAGGTATGGGTGTTAGTGTGAATGTTGTCCATCCCCTTGTGCCCTCCGATCGGCTGGCCACCGATTTATGGTGTCCCCTTCCTCTGGCCCGGGTCAGCTGGAATAGGCTCCAGCGACCCTAATGAGGATGAATTGGTTCAGAAAATAAGAGATCTTTAGAAATCTCCTATTACTGTCTCCATGTGGTTTGAATCTCTCTTTGCTAAATTCAGTTTTGTGTGGTTTATGTTGTAATTTGTCTTGGAATCAAACTAAATTTCACCCCCCAAAAATTTATTTGTCACTGGTCGTTAGAAGTAGCTTGAGACTGCTTAAAGTTGTTATCAACGGATTGCAGTGCTGTTATACGACAATGAAGCATTTCTGCTATTATCTGTCTGACAATTACCTGAAATGTTTGCTCATCTGGGGCTTGCTGTGCCTTCCCTCAACCATTGGTCTGCTCATTTTAATTCAGTTCCTTCCCTCAAACAGCAGTTGTCTTAATCAATACTGAGCGTTGAGAGCAACGGAGAGTGTGCTTTAGCCCGTCGCAGCCAGCAGCCTCCTTTCTCACTCGTCTCCTCCTTCTTGGGTGTTGCAGCCGCATGCTCCCTCCCTTTATGGCTGGACTCTATTAATATCCTGTGTCGGCGTGTTAATGTTGTTGAGGTCCAGTGAAGTGACACGCGTGGCAGCGCGGCTTTAATTGCTAATCAGTGGACAGTTTTATCCGCTGCCGCCGCCTCCCATTACCCCCCCGTCACTCCTCCCCTCGCCATGCCTTTCTCCCCGCCATCTACGCGACCTTCGTGCTCTCTCACCTAATGAATGGAGCACAAATGAAGTGTGGGCGGCGGTCGCTCGGCCTCGCTGCTCAGTCAGCCGCAGCTGATGTGCGTAGGAGCGGCGAGCAGAGAAGCGGCGACGTTAACAAGCCTGAAGAGGGAAAAAGTCAGACAATTAAATGACGCCGGCAAATGTCGTAAGCTCGTTAAGGCACTCATGTACGCTGAAACAGACAATTGCATGATTATGGCACTAAACACACTTTTACTCGTTAGTGGATTTTTGGAGGATGGAAACACTGTTTTGTCTGAAAAACACGAGACTGTCACAAACATAACCAATTCTTGGAATGTACAGTACTCGTCGAGTGCTATATAGAGTAAATTCTACACTACGCACCAAGATTATTTAATCCTCATTTTAATTCAGAAATACTTTGATCATCTGTTTGAATTTTTAAATAGTTGCTTACCTCTGACTGCAATAGACATCACATTATTTTTATCTGGAATGATTTAACAGTGAATGACCATATCCTGCTTGCCTTTGTATTACATATTGCTACTGTATGTCGGGATTTGCTACACTAAGATGTGTACTTTGCAGGGCATGCTACTGAAGAGGAGCGGCAAATCCCTCAACAAGGAGTGGAAGAAAAAGTATGTGACGCTGTGTGACAATGGGCTACTCACCTACCACCCAAGTCTTCATGTAAGACACAGACACACACACAATAGTGTTGTTTGAATTATCATTAATGTTCGAATCATCTTTTTGCTTGACGTATCAACATATTTTAGTCATTCCTTGCTGGAACACATTCTCCCACACGCTCATAATGATGCCATAATTTGAATATGACATACCTGTCAACCTCTGCCGATAACTGCCCTTATAAATGATTATGATTCCCCTTACAAACCCCCCAAAAACCTTACAAACACCGTACGACTCGTACGGTGTTTGTCAGGTTTTTTGCTCACTCTGCTCATAATCATTTATAAGGGCAGTTATCGGCAGAGGTTGACAGGTATGATATGATCAACACTGATGCTCATGCAAAAACAGACCTACTCCATACAATTTTCACCACAAGTGACTAAAAACATCACTTCTCCACTATCTCAAGTTATATTAGTGTGCTCATCTGCGTGTGAATTGATTTCAATTTATTGTTGGAGCCACATAACTGTAAAGTGAAGGTGAACCCCGGGAGCTTCAGAGCAGCTGCACCCTGAGGTTGTGGGTTTGATTCCTTCCGGCAAGTTCTTGTGACACACTTGAGCAAAGCTCGCACATCCATCAGCAATTAGAACAGCTGATGCAGTAAATTAGTGCAAAAAGTCATCACTTAACACATGAGCACACGCAAAGTGCCTCCAGCACAAAAACACTGGTTTTCCTAAGCAGTTCGCCGTCAATTAGCGTGTTTGCGGAGGCTAATCGGATGAAACTCAATCAGCGCTGCTAATTGCCACACTATGTGCAAAGAAATCACATTAATGTCGCTAATTAAGTGGATGGAAATAATGCTGCCTTATTGCCTAAGAAAGAATATACCAACTTCTGCCTTCGTCATAGGGTAGAACGGGGTTGGTTTTCACACTTGACCATGACAGCGCGGTGTTGTGCTATATCAATTTCAAACTCATCAGAATTTCTGTAAAAATAAATCTGCATTGCCTTCACTTTAGTATCTCAAAACCTTGAGCTAAGAGGCTGTGACAGGTCTTTGTTCTCAGTCAGTTCTGAGTGCACTCACATTAAAATGATGCTTCCTCCTTTCATGTGAACGTAGTATCCTGATAAGTGCCTTGCAGACAACGCCTCACTCACATTCATACCTAGGTGCAATTTAGAGTGTTCAACTAGCCTAAGTTGTATGCTTTTGGGATGTGGGAAGAAATTTGACTACCTGGTAAAACCCACGCAAGCCCACACATGGAGGGCTGCTTACTATTTTTCATATTTTCAATATAACCCTCTGCAGCATATTGTAAACGCTTTAAACCGAATTCTGTTATGTCACTATTTTTTATACCCCAAATAAATGTCGTGCAAGATATTGATGTTCAGTTCCGTACACTGGGGTTAAAAAAAGTCAATAAATACGATGAGTTTTTTGAATGGGGAAAGAATGAAAAGGAGGTACACTCATGCCCAATACATTAGAATTCTTTCTAATGCGTGAATGACTATTCGAAGATGTAGAAAGAGTAAAAATAGTGACCACCAACCCCGTTCTCCTATCTTCTGTGTCACTAAGCAGCAGCCAACTGGAGTGCCTGATACTGTCACTTAAAAAGCCCCTGGTCCTCACCTGTAGCTTTACACACGTCTTTTAACAATTTCTTAAAATTGTATTTTTTTTTAACTAATCTTTTCTGTGATATTTTCATCAGTCATCCTTTGTATGATTCTTGTTTACATCTCTGCCAGCACTCCTTGCTGCGCAGACACACTTAAAACACATTTTCCGACTTTCATTCACTGTGGCCACCTGCTGTGGAAGCGTTCAGTCGATAGACATAATGTCCTGGATGCCACACGAGGAGAGGACAACTAGGCCGATGATGAAAGCACCCCAATGCAAATCGAGATTCAATTACCTCGGTCAATCTGTTGGGGGAATGTGTATGAGTGAGAATGTGTGTGTTCAGGTTTTACCCAGTGGGCTGCCTGCTCAATAGCTCTCTAGTGGCTTGTTAAGACACCATCAAGAGCACTTGGCTTTGAATTGGCCTTTTGTTAGCCTGGACAAGAAAAGGAGCGTGTGTCGGCCTGTGAGGATTAAAGGTTTAAAGCAGTCAAAGCACTGGGAAAAAAAACGTTAAAAGTGGTTCAATTAATGAGCCTGGCGAAAACTGAGAAAATATATCATAATCATCATGTTTTTTAAGAGTTTTTTTAAATACATGAAATCAGCCTACTTTTTAAAAAGTACTGGAGGGGGTGTTTACTCTATAGCGGAATCACACTCCTCAAGGTCTCTTCAAGGGTACTGGAGAGGAGGGTCCATCAGGAAGTCGAATGTTGGATTTAGAAGGAGCAGTATGGTTTTCGTCCTGGCCACGGAGCAGTGGATCAGCTTTATACCCTCAGCTGGGTTCTTGGGGGTCGTGGTATTTCGCCTAAGCATTCTACATGTATTTTGTGGACTTGGAGAAAGTTCACCTGTCCCCCCCAGTAAGTCCTGGGGGGTTGTTCTGTGGGGTACCAGAACCCCTTATACAAGGGTTCTGATTTCTGTATGACCAGTTTCAGAGCTTGGTCCACGTAGCTGATAGTAAGTCACCTGACAAACAACAACCAAAACACTTTTTGAAATATTTTTTCAATTATCCACAACTAAAAAAACTCCAAATTATTTATAAATCATATTTTCTTCACCCAGACCTAGAAGATGAAAGTATTGAGAACAGTCATATATTGTCCGCAAATCATACATGGGATATGAGTGTGATTTTCAAAAGTGCCTGTTGTTCATCCGTATATACTATTTATTCCTACATCATATTCACAGGCTACAGTCCAGTTCTGAGTCTACATGCCACTTGGTCTAAAAGGCTTACTTCATCATTGTCTGCATACTCCTACATCAAAAAGTGTTTTCCGTAGCACTTTATGTATTTAATTTTTTTCTCAATTCTTCTTAGGACTACATGCAGAACGTACACGGCAAAGAAATCGACCTACTCAGGACCACGGTCAAGGTGCCAGGTAAACGGCCACCACGGGCCGTGTCCACCTCCGCCGTCATCCCCAAAACCAATGGGCTGACCAAGGATTTGAGCAGCCTGCAGCTGGGACACAATCCAGGTGAGCAGGATAATTTGAGAATAATTATTTAACATCGTAATGTATCAACATTTTTATTTCTTACTGTCCGTGCAATCAACGATTACAATGAAATGTAGCGGGGACAGGCAGAGAATGCTGATTAACACATGACAGAACATGTCATAAACTAAATACGAGTCTGTTTGTTGCACACACACATTCAGGAGGCCTACCTAATATCATGAATATTCAGTGAGGCGTACTCGTGTACTAATTATTCTCATGAATATTCATGCAATAAAAGAGAATCCAGTCTACCATTACCAAAATGGTTGCAATCAAGAGAGGAAAGGGGGATATGAATGGGATGTTAGGGGGCGACTATGCGAGAGGCTGGGAGTGAGGTTCTGGCTTAAAGACAAAATGGAGATGGTGGAGTCACCCATTTTAGACTTACAAAGGAAGTTCACATGTGCCATTTGCTTAAGACCTATACATAACAGCCTTACAAAGGAAAACAGAATTTTGATGTGGTCTGTGATGAAGATAAGTTTTACAATTTAGATTTTAGACCATAAAATCACCACAGGAAAAAGACTCAGAGTATCAATAGTTTGTTCACGTGTTGATTTTTCTCTCCTAGCAGGTTCGGTGAGCAGCAGCTCGTCAGTATCTCAGATGGCGAGCGGTATTAGCTTGGTGTCCTTCAGCAGCCGTGCCCCAGACGGCATGAGTGGGCACCAGCGATCGTATTCAGTCTCCAGTGCCGACCAGTGGACCGATGCCACCGTCATCGCCAACTCGGGAATTGGAACGGGTAACTATCAGTGCATCACGGCTTTTATAATTGCCATCATGATAAGATAAGTCTATCACACCAAGCTCATGGAGTCACCATATTGACAAACAGCAGTTAAGACTCACATTCAAGGACAAATACAATTAGGACTTTCCTAATAATAATAATTTAATATTTGAAGATTCTGGACTACCACTGAAAAAAAAAACAATTAAAAAGGCAGAACATAAAAAATTATCCCTCATATTTCATGGATAATGGGGACCAAAACCTCTTAATTTCCTTTCCACATCCTCCATCAATTAGCATTGTTGAAGTCCTCTACGTTCTTCACATCCCCCTGGGATTTTCTTATTTACACATTTTCTGTTTTACTCCTACTCATCTTCATTCCTCTTTTCCAGAGCAGACCTACATTTCTCTAAGTGCTCATCTACCCATCCCCTGGTCTCACTGCAGATCACAATATCATCTGCAATCATATTCCAAGAGGGTTTCTGTCTCACAGTATCTGTCAATCTATCCATCACCATGGCAAACTAAAAAGGGGCTCAGGGCTGACCCCTGGTACAACAAACTCTTCTGTCATGCCAACTGCACACTTCACTGCTGTAGTACAACTGTCATATATGTCCCGAACTACTCCGACATACTTCTATGCTACCCCAGACTTCCTCATCCACTCCGACAGGTCCTCTCCTTGGTACCCTGTCACTTTGTTTTTTTCTTTGCCTGCAAAATCCCTCTGTACCAGGACATGACCCGATCAACACAATTGCCAAATTCAGCAGCTCAATTCATTCACACCATAACCGCATGCCACACACGCATACCTTCTGTCCTTTCTTATTGTGCCAAAAGTTTCCGCTTTTGGCTAATGGCCATCATCTTCCGCCCCACTCACTCCTCTCACTTATATAGGAAAGGTGCTATGCGCAGCCCATCAGCTCCCAAAATAAATCCACTGTCATTGGTTCTATTGTTTGTTCATCTCCATAGCGGAGGCTGTGATATGAGCAGCCAATCAGCTAACTGGATAAGTCTATATTCTAATTGGTATTGTTTCTTTGTCACTTTTCATCTTTGGCATGTTCCAAAACAACACATATTTTTAAATTGAATTTATTTATTTTGTTTATGTATACTTTTTAAAACCCCAGGAACACACTGAATTTGTGAAACGTAACCCGCAAAGTAGGGAGGGATCACAGTAATAATGATTTTTCATACATTTTTTCATCTGATAATGAAAATATACAGTAGTTACCATATTGTGGCATATCATTATTATCATTTAAAATGCCCCCTATGGTGATACTTTTTTTAATGTCGCCCCGCGCTCAAATAAAAGCTTAGAGTGACATGTTGCTTTGCAGTGACAATCATCTTCCCTGACAGTGACAGTTATGTCCTAAATGTTGTGTTTCTAGCCTCTGCAAATCATGTTTAAAGCTGTGAAACGCTTTCAGCAGGGTGCTTACACACAAAAGAGTGCCTTCTCTTTAGCTCTTTCACTCCTCTATTTCCCAGCGTGTTATTTGTGACCTGTCCACATTATGATGGTGAGTGCTGGGAAAACACGTGTGAGCACCACACCAGCCTTTTTGCTTACGCACTGACTATCTGAAAGTAAATGTACCTTTTTTTGAGACTGGTGGATTGTGGGTTTCGTTGTCACAGTAGCAAGAGGGTGAGAATGCAGATATAGGAAAGGCATTTTAGACATAAATAGATAGGTAATAAGTAAGTTAATAAATAAATACATGAATAAATATATAAATACATTAATAAGCGTGTTGCTGAAATATATATATATATATGTATACATATTATATGCGTGTATGTGTGTGTGTGTGTGTGTGTGTATATATATATATATATATATATATATATATATATATATATATATATATATATATATATACGCATACATACATATATGTTGAGTTAAACAAAAAATCAAAACAAATACAATGATTTGCACATAATGTATTACATTTATGTAATTTGATGCGCAACAAAGACAAGATGTCTAATGTTCAAATTGATAAACATTTTACATCCAATATTTATGACCTCATAGTGCATCAAAACAGCAGATATAGTAAAGTCACTAGTGAGACTTGTGGGTCATTCATGGCAACCCGAGCCACTTTTGTCCGAACTGTTGACAGGCTGAAGGGAAACAATCATAGAGAAAGTCAAGAAGGAAGTCTCCAGGCCGCTTGTGTGGGGGGTGGGCTTGGTGGTTTTGTTTGATGTGGATGGAGCGCAGCGCGCAGATGGGAGCACCGTTAATCCATGCCCGTTAATTGCGCGCTCGGGGATGGCATCTTGTCAGCAGAGATAAGTTGTCACATTTTCCACTTGAGCTGAGACTAAACGATTGTAAAATAAGTTATGGCCGTCCTTGGGGCTGTCTGCCGTGTGGCGGCCAGTGAGCATGTGTGTGTTTTTACATCGACACACACGCCCGCGCCCTCATAGTATGGCCATGTCATTGTCACTGCTGCGCTGTGATATTGATGGAAAGTGAATGTTATTTTATTCCGCCGCTAGTCACAGCTGTCAGCACCCGAGAAGGAGATGAAGTGTGGCGAGAGATGCTGCTCTTGTTCTACAAATTTGTCCTACCTTCACCTTTCAATCAGTATCACAGTGTTGAAAAGTTTGGACATTGTCGTGGCTTTATGGTGAAGTTTTTAGCATTTTGAAGCCATTCTTATTGTTTTGAACCAAGGCAGAAGTAGAATAACATTCATTTATCCATTTTCCGTACTGCTTATCCTGACAAGGGTCTTGGGGGGTGTTGGACCCTATCCCAGCCAATTATGGGCACTACTTATCCTCGTACATAGAGGCGATGTAGAGTGTTCAACCAGCCTACCCTGCATGTTTTTGGGATGTGGGAGGAAACCGGAGTACCCAGAGATGCAAACTCCACACAGGAAGGGCCAAACCTGGGATTTAACCCTCGATCTCAGAACTGAGCTCACCAGGCTCCCTATTAGTATTACAAGAATTTTTAAAGTTGCAACATTTTTAGTAGCAATTAACAGCAATTTGTGGAGAATTTGAATCAAAAGCATAGTTTCTCAGTTTTTCGTTGTATTCTACTTTGTAATTGGAGCAGTAAGGCTTCTGTAATTATTTTTGATATGGGAAAAACTGATATCATGGATTTCTGATTTTAACAAAATGTTTTATATTGATGCATTAGATCTTCAATTTCCTGTTAATTTCCATGGAAAGCTTGTTTCGGAACTCTGCCAGCTTAACTCCCAATGAAAATTGATCGTAAATGTTCTACCCGATTGCAGCCAAATAATGCCTTTCTTTTTTCTTCTTAGATGCAGGCCTGGGGGACTCCATGTCTTCTAGTCCCAGCATCTCCAGCACGACCAGTCCGAAGATGGAGCCACCCCCATCGCCACATGCCAACCGGAAGAAACATAGACGGAAGAAAAGCACCAGCAATTTCAAAGCAGACGGCCTCTCTGGTACTGCCGAAGGTAACGCCAGCTCTAATGTCCCTAATTGTTGTTGAGCAAATTTTGTCATGAAGCTCAAAATGCTTGGCACAATTCCTGGGAAACACATTTTCTCCGTTACACACATACACACACGCATGCAGAACAGATGTGCGAGCAGCCGCAGCAGATGTAACGTTGGCTTTTCCATCAAGCAGCTGACGAGCGAAATTATGGTCTGAGAGACAAATTTACTAGTTTGCCTTTTCTTTATTTTCATCTCCTTCCTTCATCATCATTTGCTAGTTTCATCATGGTGCCTCCTCCTCCAGTTTCTGCTCTTTGTTCTCATTTCATCAGTCCACTCTTCATTCCCTGCCCCCGTGAGTCAGCCAGAGAGGCTTAAGTGAAATATTATAAATAATCTGTGGTATTGAAATCTTTTATCAGCGCTGTCACTTCCATTATTCAATAAGCGATTAGTTACAGTCTTCCCAATTTAGCCATTAAGAAACGAGTGCACTCAGGCGGCCCCCGGCTCACCGCCGCTTGTCATGCCGGGCGGGCGGACAGGTGGCTGAAGTATCGCCGTGTCAGAGTGAAGACCGGCGTAATTCATGAGGGAGAAACGCCCTCTGTCTCGCGGCTCCCCCTGATAGGACCCACAGCACTTGAAGCAAAATTAAACTTAACAATTGATTTTGTTAGCATAATAACATTAGATGTGACATGTGTTGCGATTGTCTATATTCTACTGTTTGTGGAATCAATCCTAATGACAACAGTGATTGCTGCCTTTCGCCCGCAATGTGAATAGCCACATAGGTAGAGAAGTTCTTTGCTTCGTTTTTTTTTTTAAATTTGGATGATTACAGCCTGTTTTCTGAAAGTAGTTTCCCTTGCATAAAATTATGTCTGAGAAATTTTCTGAAATTTTAGGAGTTGCTGATTTATCTACTTTTAATAAGTGTCTGGGAATCTTGCCCCGGAATTGGCATAAATATTGGAAGTGGTTTCCAAATTGTCTTAAAGCGACAGACTAACCTTTTATAGGACAAGCATTAAATTAATGGATGCCACTGACAATGCCAGCCGTCCAATACATTTAGGTTTGACACTTGTGCCTCAACGCATTAAAGTGCGTTCAAGGCAAAAATGTTCACTATCACGTGATCCACGATGTTTGTGCTGTCGGAAAGGTTCCGATCGCCCAGCTTGAGTCACTTGACCCATTGGTCCCACCTCCCGTTTTCCTGACCACTCCACACCCTCAGAGGTGCAAAGGCATCCCAAGAATGTCAGGTGACATTATGCGAGGTGTGCTTGTGTCCGTGCGAGAGTGCTTTGTGAACAGTGGCGTGCACCATTTTCCAGGTTATTAAAGTTATAAAAGGCTGCTGATATGGAGAGTAATGACCTGTGTCGCAAAGCAATACTGTGCGCGCTGACATTTAAGCTTTTAATTTGTGTTTCCCGAGGCCCCGTTTGTGTCCCTCTCACCTCCCCTCTCATTGCACCTGGCGGCCCGCTGTCACGTACACACACAGGCGTGGTATGAATGTTGGCCCCTCCCCCCTGTATTTGGTTTGTTCTGTTTGCGCCGCTAAAGGTTGCCGGTGTCAGAGTTCACAAATTGCCTCGACGCCGCCTCTCTGCGTGAATGTCGCTCACAGTAGCCGAAAGCGCTAGCGGTAATTACCAATACCGCGTAAGCGACCGGCCGTCTGGCAGTGCTTGGATACGCTCATATATGCTTTGCTGTCTCAAGCAGGAGAATTCACTCACAACACAAACATAACGCCCACTTAGAACTTATTTTCGTGTTATGTTTGAGAGACTTGGACCATTCGCCAGACTGAATCAAATAAAATTGTTACACCAATGCCTAAAGATCACCGAGCGCAAACCCTCTTTTTCACATAAACACAACAGCAGCAGTCAACATTATTCATACAGCTCAAAAGGTATTGATCATATTTTTAAAATGCTACATGATAATAACAGTTTGACATTTAAGTGATTCTCTTTCCTCTCTGTCACCAACAACAGAGCAAGAGGAGAACTTTGAATTCATCATTGTATCGCTAACGGGTCAGACGTGGCATTTTGAAGCCACTTCGTATGAGGAGCGAGACGCCTGGGTGCAGGTCATCGAGGGTCAGATTCTGGCCAGTCTCCAGTCCTGTGAGAGCAGTAAGAACAAGGTGGGTACCCCATCATGTCACTCTCATGCTAGAGTTTTTTTTCATATTTAAGGTGTGACCACCTTAGCATCTTGAGTAGAGATATTTGAAGGGATGTCCTGTTTTCAGTCTCGTCTGACCAGCCAGACAGAGGCCTTGGCGCTCCAGTCTATCCGAAATATTCGTGGAAATAGCCGCTGTGCCGACTGTGACGCTCAAAGTGAGTTGTAAATATTTCCTTTATTGCACAGTGAAAGCCAGATAGATTGAAAGATGGCACCTTAGAGGGAAAGACAACACCTTTATCAGTGTGTGAAGAAACCCTTTAATTCTCATCTCATTTTATGAACCACTTTATGCTCATTCGGGTCGCTGGGGTGCTGGAGCCTATCCCAGCTGACTCCGGGCCAGAGGCGGGGGACACCCTGAATCAGTGGCCAGGCGATCGCAGGGCACAAGGAGGCGGACAATCATGCACAGTCACACTCATACTCGTAGGGGCAATTTAGAGTGTCCAATCAGCCCACCATGCATGTTTTTGGAAATGTGGGAGGAAACCGGAGTACCCGGAGGAAACTCACACAGGCCCAGGAGAACATGCACACTCCACACAGTGGACCGACCTGGATTTGAACCCAGGACCCCAGAGCTGTAAGGCCGACGCGCTAACCACTCGCTCCACCGGGCCGCTACCCTTTAAGTAAATTGGAAAATACAGTTATGTTCTTCTGGTGTGTAATAGTGGAGAAAATGTCAATAAAGGCCAGTCATTTTGTGTTGATTTTACCTGTCTTTTGTTTGAGTCTTTCTATGTGCAAGATGCCACCTCTTGCTTTTATAGTAGTATAAATCTACATATAGGTACAAAAAAAACTTGAACCAATTTCACTTGAATTTTCAAATGTTGGTTGTTTTCAACACACAGGTTATAACTAAACGCAACATTTTAATAAAACTGGACTTCAGTTTACTAGTTCAAGCTAAACTGGACTCAATTTTAAGTTGGGACTGAGGGTATTGCCTGACTTAAGGCGGATTCAAACAAGGAAGGTCCATAGTTTTATTTAGGTTCTTCTCCACTATTACACATTATAAAAATTAAATTATGTGGTTGTTTTTTTTCAATCTATTGAAACAAGATTTCTGCCGTGTTGGACATGATACGATGGTGTGTTGTCTTTCCCTTTAAAAACATTGAGCAGCCATTTTCAGCGGTAAAGACATTTGCACTAGATGTTATCCTGCGCTTTAAATGGATAACCTGTTCTGTGAGAACAATTTCCTCATGTGTATAATGAACGAGATTTTTGCATTTTTCCCATTGTTTTTAAATGTTGATGTTTAAAGTGTGCTTGTATCTGTTTCCGTGTTTCCAGTCTCAAATGTGACACAAAGGGATTCACTGTACTATATGTTTGAAGGTGTTTCTACCACCACCACTAATGATGTCGCTTTGATACATCCAGATCCCGACTGGGCCAGCCTCAACCTCGGCGCCCTAATATGTATTGAGTGCTCAGGCATCCACCGGAACTTGGGCACCCACCTATCCCGGGTGCGCTCGCTGGACCTTGATGAGTGGCCGCTTGAACTCCTCAAGGTCATGTCGGCCATTGGCAATGAGTTTGCTAACAGCGTTTGGGAGGCCAACTCACAGGGCCATCTGAAGCCTGGTCCAGATGCCAGCAGGTAGGAAACACCGCTGCAGTTTCCCAAATATGTGAGCATTGTTTGGGTAAGCATGTTGTTCCCCAGATGGTATTGCCCAAGACATCTGCTATCTATCACAACATATTATAGCAAACTACCAACTTTTTCGAGGTCAACTCATTTGCCATACCCACTGTCGCTCTAAATGGCAAATCAGTCTCTTCTTAATGCAACATATTTTTTTGTTATTCAAGAGAGAGACACACACACACGTCTGCATGCTATTAACAAATTGACTGCCATAAGCGGCCAGGCCAGACGTCCAGTACATTTTTTTGAGTAGAACGATCGCTGCCACCTCTCCAAGTCAAAATGGCAGTGACTGAGTTAAATATTTATCTAGGCTAATGGTCCTGCAAAGTATAAAAACTATGATGTGGCGGGCGACAAATATGAGTTTGACATCCCCACCATGAGGCTCAGGGGGCTAATGTCTGTTGATGCTGAAACGTGGAGTAGAGCGGTACAGAAGGTAGATAAATAGAGTGAAAACAGGATAGAGGAGTTGAGTGACAAACGAACAATGGCCACAACAGCTGTATAAACAACAGTAAAAGTCCCATGATGACAGTTACTGGTCCGCTTTCAACATCACCGCCAATAGCCAGGAGATCAGCATGAAGGTGCAGGGGTGCAGACGGCACCAACCAACCCCAAAAGACAGGGAGGTAAAGACAAGGTAGATGCCTGTGTCACCATCACTAAGAGATTAGTCAGAACATTTCCAAGTCATCCCTGACTTTTACTCTCAACTCTGGAAAATACACATCCTAGCATATGTTGAGGTGTTGGCATGTTCACACAAGCAGGACTACAAATGAGCACAAGAGTGCAACGGCTGCAGTAAAAATGCAAATGAACATAAATCAGTCAGCCATCGTCTCTGCACATACACACACACGCAGACACACACATACACACGCACCAAGCATATTGACGTGCCATTAACCCTAGTCCGTCAGAGTGCTAATGCTTTTATTGTTGCTCATGTTCCTATTTATTTATTATTCTGATGTATGTTTCCCCCTGAAGAGATTAGAGCAAGTCAATATTATCTCAATTTAGCTGCGACGCTTCACTGCCGCTACATCACTCCCCGGCCCGTCAATAGTATTTATCAGACCATTTCTTAAGTGCCTCGATTTTTACTCACGCCCCGTTCATGACTTTTGTCTCTTCTCGCTGAACCTAATGCTCATTTCACAACTACGAGCTACTAAAACCTTTGAAATGAGCAAGAAATCTGCTCTTGAAACACTGTCCACCTCCCCCCAAAACCAATGAAGCGAGGCTCTTTTCTTGGTAGCGTAACCAATTAGTGTTTCTGTTTTTATTCAATCTATTTTTACTTATATTGTTTTTATGAACAGGGAATTAATTTTTAAATGCATTATTAATTAATATATGATATTTAAAAAACACAATAATATAGTGAATAATAATTATACAGTGGTACCTCGTCATACGACCACTCGTCATACAAAATTATCGTCTTACGAGGGAAATTTCGATAGAATAATTCGCCCGTCATGCGATCAAAATTTCGTGATGCGACCAAGCCAGGTCTTTTTTGCATATCTTTTGTGTATAACAATATCTACGAGCACGGAACGATTAATTCAGACAAGTTCCTCCTAGGAGGAAGTGTCATTTCATTTTTAATTTTTTTAAACTATATTTAGTGTTCAAACAAATTCTTATTTGCTAATATTCATTGATGTTGAATTTGTACACTATATGTTAGGGAGGTAGAACTTATTTCTCCTTTTGAAAAAGTGCACTCGCTGTTTCCTTTTTTTTCTACCAGACACATTGACATTTTATGTAGTCTTAGTGTCAGCAAATGAAGGGGCACAGCCATATTGCTGGAGCGCCACATTTGATGGAAATCATGGATGAGGAATCCAGTTCTTTACAGCCAGTTGAAAGGATTACAGAGAAGGCAGAGGGGGGAGAGTTGGGTGAGACTGATAGATGGAACGCTCACCCCCACCCCTCCACATGGTCTCTCAAGTGAGTAATAGAGGCCGAAATTTCATTTTGCAAGTGGCTGATTTAATGATCCAAAGGGTAATTAATGGCCTGATTATCTTAATGTTAAATATGGCCAGCAGCAATTACACTGACCTCCTGTCTGTCAAGGTCTGTCCCCCCGCACTCACACCTCCCAAACACCTCCTGTTTGGAGGTATGAAAGGTGTTTAAACCGAAAGACTCAGCAAAAATAAGGAAAGAGTTGGTCGTGTAAGGGGAAGAGAAGGTTGGGAGGAATAAAGGCAGCAAGTGAGAAAATGAAAGAAGGTTGTAGGAAGGAAACAAGAGAAGGAGAGAGCTCTGAGATTAGGAGAGAAGCCATCTAATGAAAGAGCAAGAGGGAAAATAGAACTAAATGATGCAAGAAAGGATGGCAAAAGGGAGAGGATGGTGGGAGCCCAGGGGAAAATGGAGGAGGGTTGGAAAAAGAGGTGCATTAGCATGGCCGCCTGTATTAAACACTTCCTCCTCCCCTTCTGACTGCCTGGTCTGGCCGCAAGGAGGAATTATGTTCATGGAGATCACGCCCCTGTCCAATGAGATATGTGACAGGCCAGTCTCCAGCTGTTGTCATCATCTCTTTATCAACCTCTGGTTTGTACCCACCGTTAACGGCTCGCCGTGAGCCCACCCACAACATTGTCTAGTCCAGCTTTCATTAACATCAGGGAGACCAGGGCTAGCCTCTTAAGGATTTTTGCTGTGTGCAGGAGCACTCGAAGATGAGAAGGCATACTTGTTGACGTGGTCGCGCTAAAGCTGCAACGATATACTCCGCCCTAGGGTTTCTTTGCAAGTATTTTTGGTCTCAGTCCAGAGCACAAAAAGTCTGAGCCATCCTCTAAACGTTCCCATTAACCTCTCGGGTGCCCACGGTCAAGCGTCCTCACCTCAGCTGGCATGCTTGCTGCTGTCAGCGCCGCTGCTGATGCCACAGCTCAGGGGACTGCTAAGTTTGGGCACGCTGCCCGTGGTGGAACAGCCGGAAGGGTCGTCCACTAGTGCGGCACCCCTACTTGTGTTGTTGGCGTCGCAGCTCATTGTTTTAATTATCTGCAGAGTGACATGCCAACACCAGCACTCCCAGCACCCTGGGCCCATTTCAGTTCTACTTGACGCTGCGTGTTAAATAGGCCTCGGCGGACAACAAGTGACAATGCCGCCAAGGCACTCCTGGCCTCCAGACTAGAGGTTTTGTGCGGCCGCGTCTCTTCCTTTCAAATAATGACCTTTGGCGGATTTTCCCAGTGGCTGGCTTTGGCCTGGTTCTGCTAATGTTTTCTTGGGTGTCAAGTGCCTTTTGAAATGTTTGCTTCAAAACCAGAAAATGTGCAGCTTTGATTACTTACAGTCATTATATACTGCAACATTACCTCGTGATTTGACCTAAGGTCTGCCTGAATTATTCATTTCGGACAAAAATTACCTAGGTCATCCACTTTCAGACACGTAGACTTGCCCGTTCAGACTGAGATCCAGGAATTATGCCACACTTTTTTACTGTTTTTAGTTTCCATGTGAAAGATCATGATCTCTCTAGATGGGAAGGATGATGCTTAAAGGATGGGCATAAACACAGCTACGCCACTTAACAGAGAGACAGTATCAATTCAGAGTGGTTCTGACCGAAGGGATGAAAACAAGCTCAGGGTAATAACGCGTCACCCCAGATCCTCCAAAGACCCGCCGGGCACCAACTGATTTCAAATGAGACCTGCTGCTTTTAATCTGAGTTGGGGTGTCAGGTGCGCTGGCCGCCATGGCAGGGCAGTGAGATTGGACTCAAGGGACTTGATGTGGCGGCCAGGAGAAGGGGGAAGGTTAGGGGGCCCAGATCAGAAGATAATTGCACCCCAGGGTCAGAACAGTGTCGGGGGGGAGGAAATACTGCTGGTGGCCGGGTTCTGTAATCGTAACGCACATTGGACCTCAGTGGTTTTTAGTTGGTAAAACAGTGCAACCCGTGTAAAGTCTAGGTATTTGGAGTTACATTCACTGGAGGATGTCAGTTACAAACAAAATGTGTTTCTTGCTCTTCTGAAACATATTCATTTCCCTTGTGTGCTCAGTTTTGACCAATGTTGACCGAGCCCACCCCAACTGCCCTAATCCCTTCGCCATTATCTGCAGCCCCTGCTGATGCGTGGCGTCCTCTCGGCCTGCATTTTAAGCAGCGCACGCTGGCAGAAGGAAGCCTCCTGACAGGCGGGCCAGTGCAAATAATTGGGCCTACATTCTAATTCATCCTTGATTAAATGAGTCCTAATAGACATTATTTTTTACATGACTGCCTCGCTGGCGCCCGCAGCCGCGTCCTCCGATTCGCCTAATGAGCCCTCCAATTTACTATTGACATTAAACCGGCTGACACGAGCCAATCAGCTTCCCTTCATGGTTGGTCGTCAGCGAGAGGTTCTGCTAATGTAGGCTAAAAGCACATTTTTTGTATGCCTGAGTCATCACAGCATCATAATGAGTAAGTGAATAAAAGTCACTACGTGCATGCCTCTAGAGAAGATAGGAATATGTATGCCTATATATATAAATATATAATATTTATGCCGCCGGTTAGCATCCTCCCACCCTGTGGCTGATTGGCCCACTCAACGAGTAGCTCATAGCACAACTGTGGTGGGGTGGTGGTCCTCCTCGCTTCTGTGGGTAATATGTTTGGATTGAATGGGTTCATGCACTGCTGATAAACCTTTCAGACACTTTTATTTAGCCGTTTTACCCTTTTAGGCAAATTTGTTAGTTAGCCAGGCCATCTAGTTCTTTTGCAAGAGGGAAAAAATACTTTAAATAACAAAGTGGTCAAATTTTAATGATAATTTGTCATAGCACTGAATTGTAACACCGGCACGTCACACTGGCAGATCCCAAAAGGTTTTAGGTTTCTCCTTAATCCATCTGTAATTACCCTAAAAGAGATTTAGCCGATATGACCCTTAGTTTCAGACCTTTTCTACTTTTTTTCCCTTCAACTGTCTCTCCTCATTTGCATGGGTTAACCCATTCGCTACTGTCTAGTCGAGTCGTGCGGCTGACTGGCCCCCTCCCCCTGTCACCTCCTTTAATTATCTGTGCCTATTGGAGGGCAGCTAACGACCGTCCAGCAAAGGCTAATTGATTTCAGCTTCTTCTCCTTGCTCTTTGTCTGGACTTTTTTCCAGCGCCGTAAATGGATGTGCAGTCGGTTTCAGTGGAACATTCTGCAGCTCACCTTGTACCCAAAAGTGTGATGTGGTGATTCATCTTGACTGCACATTAGCTCGGCAGTTAGCTGATGCTCTTACCCATCTATTAATCTATTAATTAGATGGCTAATTAGGCCAGAAGAGGAGCCACTGACACTGTGTCACTCTTAACCCTGTTTCCTACCGTTCATTACCTCTGACACACACATACACACACCCTATTAGACTGTAATTAATGATCGCCTTGAACAGAACCCTATTAGCTCAAGTAGTAGCTGTACCTTTGCTTTTACTTTGAAAGAGTATTTCATGTGCTAACCTAAAGACCAGAGTTTGTAATGGGGTTCCATGATTTAATTGATATTTGGGTGTTTTTATATAATTATTTATTCTCTTTTGCATTATTGTCTCAGTTTTGTATCAAGTCTTTTCATGTCCACAAAGCGATCTCATTTTCTGAACTGCTTTATCTTCATTAGGGTTGCGGGGGTGCTGGAGCCTATCCCAGCTGACTTCGGGCCAGAGGCGGGGGACACCCTCAATTGGTTGGGCAGCCAATCGCAGGGCACAGAGAGAAACAACCATTCACGCTCACACTCATACCTAGGGGCAATTTAGATTATCCAATCAGCATACCATGCATGTCTTTGGAATGTGGGAAGAAACCCGAGTACCCGGAGAAAAACCACTCAGGCCCGGGTAGAACATGCAAACTCCACACTGGTGGACAAACCTGGATTTGAAACCCAGGACCCCCACTGTGAGGCCGACGCGCTAACCACTCAGCCCCTGGGTCGCCCCCTCAAAGCGATGTTATGCGATATTCCTTATTTGACGGCAGGAGACCGCAGGAGGCAGCAGAAAGGAGGAATACTTTTAAAAATGTCATTTACCTTTTTTTGAATGCTTATCTAACACTGTGATGGATATAAGCTTATTTACTGTGTTCCCTAGCCCGATGAATTTATTTTTCATTGTTGCAAAAGAAAGCCACAACTTTACTCATTTTAAGGCAGAAGGGGCAATTATAGAAGACATGAAATTGAATTGAATGCTTTTATTGTCATTATACAAGTATAATGAGATTTAAAGCTTTCACCACGTAGCACACAAATAACAACAACAAACTGAAAAATAAATCACCAATAAATAAGAAGTAAATAAATAACTAGTCCAAGTGAGATTAGCAGAGGGGAGCAGCCTTGTTCCGTCTGAAGTCCAGGATGAGTTCCATGTTTTGGGAGACGTTCAGCGCCAAGTTGTTAAGAGCGCACCACTCGCTGAGTCTATGGACTCGGCATTAAACAAACACATAGATAATCAATATATAGGGGGCTTATGTAGTTTGTGAACTATGTTTTTAGGATTTCCAAACCGTGCTGCCTTGTGGCTTTTGCTTTTTCACAAAATGTTACTATGGAGATTTGTTTAATTCAAATTTGTTCTTGCAATCAAGAGAGGAAATATATATTGACATAATCAAAATAAATGAGTAAAATATCAAAAGTTGAAAAATGTTCAACCGCGTTTGATACACCTGGATTTTTTTTTCTTTTATATATATATATATGAAAGAATTTTGAATTAAAAATCCTCACCTGACAACTCCATGTTACAAACATCAGTTGAAGTGGTGTTAAATTAATTTAGTGTGTAATTATGGCAATAATCAGGGTGTGATTATCAGTGTCTTATTGGGGGTCAAGGATAGACCACCTCTTCAATTCCACTGAGAGTAGCCAAATGGCCTCTGGCCCGTGTGTGTGTGCATGCATGCATATAAACACACCCTGACAAAAGAGGCGCTCAGAAGGAACATACACACATAGTGAGAAACAGGAAATCTGAAAATCTTGGTGACTCCACTGTTGCTCCCCAAAATATTAAATAGGATTGCGGTTCCTCAGAACAAATGGGGGGCGAAGAATCTGTCAGTCAATACATGGTTACTAAAAACAAATGTATCCCAAAAAATAGAGACATTAAAAATTGATCCAGAACGAGACTCAGTGAAGTATTATCAGACTCACTAAAGATACAATAAATGCCTAAAATGGGGAGTTTATCCTCCGGATACATAATTTTATCATTAATTTAAATTACACACTTTAACCCCTACGGGCCTGTGAGTGTGTGTTTGTGTGCGTGTGCGTCCTTGCCTTCTCACCCGTACTCATGTTTAATTATCTACCCAGCATGCCTGAGTGCAGGAAAACAGCGCTCTGCCTAATGGGATGTGAAAAGAGACACACATTAGCACACAGAAATGTGAGGCTCCGCATTCACAAAGATACACACATATATAAACACGCACACACGCACACACTGTGGTTAATTAGTGCAATTAGCCTCTCCACTGTCGAGAGCTGTGTGTTTTCAAGACTCGTTAGATAGTAATGATGGAGTCACTGTGTACACACGCACTCCCACACACCCACGCACACACACAGACTCCAAGTCTTAGCAACGGAGGTGGTGGGGGAAGGAAGGCATGCGTTTCTTGGGTCCAGTGGCCTTGATTTCCCTTCTCAGGGACAGAAGCTCGGCATCCTGCTGCGTGCACACACACTCACACACTGAGCGACACCTCCCGGCTTTGTCCGGGGGTCACGGGCCGTGCTCTTTTGGCCGGCCTTTTCTGGTCCGGAAGAGAAGCCTCTGGGACATTCCGTGATGCTAGCCACTGTTGCTGGTCTCCAGGAAGTTAATGAGATTGGGGCAAGTTCCCACACAAGGTCTTGGCTTGCCGTAAAGTCACCTCAAATTGTGCATGTGCACATATTAAGTGTTGCTTCCACAAGTCAGGTCAATTTGAGTCAAATACTGACGGTCAACAAAGAAAGTTATGCGAAGACACATTATACATGGAGAAGGTCAACAAGCTCACTTCTTGGATTACTACCTCCGTTCACTGCCACCCTGGGTATAGGCATAGTCTTGAAGAGAGTATTTTGGGAGTAGTTAGTATGTATTTAAAAACGTTTTAATGGCACTAGACTTTGGTCTCAGCCAGTGATCGATTAGTGATATTGTGATATAGTGGATATATCAATAAGATCTGACATGTTTTTTATTAACCTTGGAGATCAGGTGTCTCATATTTAATTCACCCTATGCATACATACGGGCAGATTTTGAACAGTCCTTCAAAAATTGTCCCAATGTTGATACTTTTCAGGCAGCGACAGGTTCAGATGGAGTAGTAAAGCAGAGGACTATAGTAGTTCTCAACTCTACAATATACAGTGGTACCGCCACCCACGAAATTAATTGGCTCCAGAATTTGTTTCGTAACTTGAATTAAATAGAGCAGTAATTTATACGTAAACTCTCTAATTCGTTCGTGTCCTAAAAAAAACTACCAAAAATGATCAGTGTTGCAATTTTGTATTAAATATGTGAGAAACACACAAAAATTAGAGAAAATGATACGAAAAGGATGTATTAAAATGAATACCAAGCATGCAAAAACATGTTCTATCCGTGCAGGTGTACAACTGTAAGGAATTCAAATTATGAATTCAAACCAACTCAGCATTAAATAGAACTTGCAATATCACTCAAGGGTGGATAAAAGGGCCTGGGTCGTCATTTCATTCCCACTAGTAATTTTAAATAAAGAACAAAGTTGCTTTAACCACACTCGAAAAACTAAAACAAAATAAAATTTTAAAAAAAACATGGATAGTTGTTTTTGTTAAATAGCCAAGCGAAGTGTAGGGAGATTGTCAAGCAGAACGCATAGTGACCGCATCAATTTCAAAATAAAATAATGGATACAGGAAATGTATTTACATTTTGTGGGATTTCGTCACTTGGATCTACTTTGTAAAAAGATACCGGAATAAATTGTGTTGCGTGTATTTTTTAGGTTGTGTGACTGGAAAGAGGGAGTGAGGCATGGGCTGATAGGCGAGTGACAAGACTTCTGATTTACATCTGTTGTTTACGTGTTTTTGATTGCAAATAATCCAGTGAAAACATTCAGTCAGTGGTGTCCTTTTCGATGCTGCAATACCTTTAATATGAAAAACGATGCTTTACTCTTCATTACTGCTGAGAGGGGGATGGAGAGGGGGTAATTTATGAAAATGAAACCAATTAATTAATCATCTCAAAAATGTATACTCATGCCCACTTCAACTCAAAATATCACAATGTTTCACCAAATATTTATCATTTTTAAGCAGTTCTGCTTTCTGAACATTTCTCTAACTGGCCAATAGAGTGATGTGTTCATGGGCTTCAGCGATTCAGGACCATTGGTAAGGTAGTTGTAAAGAGGAAGAATAGAAATCTAGCAAGTCAAAAGCTGGTAGTACATTGACCTGTCTTTGGCAAAGGTAACGTGGAATCAATTCACACTCATTAGGGGTGTCATTGTTTGTGCGACTGGCAACCAGTTTAGGGTGAAATGTATTCTGCCTTGTTCCCAATGTCTGCTGGCATAGGCTCCAGCACCCCATGACCCTGACAAGGATAAGCGGTGTTGACAATAGATGGATGGAGGGACAAATCCTTTTTCAAAATCCTGTCATTTGGGGCAAAAAATTAAAAATCTAGACTACACAATAATTGGCAGACTTAGTGTTGTCTCATTATCCCCAGCGGGCACATGTTTTCTTAAAGGGGGAAAACTCAATATGCCCGCCCTCACACTAATCCCAAGGGCTTGAATGAATGGCTGTTTACATGGTAGGATTTGGGCACATAATCACAGCCAACTTGAACACATAGTTGACGACTTTAGGTGGCTAACAATGGTGTCCACAATCACGCCGTCTTTCTTTTCTTAAGAGGGCATGACATTATTCCGCCATTTGCCTCTGTGTCTCGACAGGGAGGAACGCGAACGCTGGATCCGGGCCAAGTACGAGCAACGCGTGTTTTTGCCGTCGCTGCCGTGCGCCGAGCTTTCGCTTGGCCAACAGCTGTTGAGGGCAACTGTGGAGGAGGATCTGCGCGCCGTGGTGTTGCTGCTGGCGCACGGCTCTAGGCAGCAGGTCAACGAGACCTGCGGCGAGGGAGACGGACGCAACGCACTGCACTTGGGCAGCCGCAAAGGCAACGTAGTCATCACACAGCTTCTCATCTGGGTAACTTATCAATTATCGCAACTAATGCCCGTACACTCAAACTGTGGGCCCCCCTTTGCCGCAGCATTATAGACAAACAAAAATAAAGCTAGCGCGCCAGAATGCTTAAAATAAAAAAATGTCCTTTCAATCAATGAGGACCAGTTGGTTCCCATGGCAATGGGAACAGTTATTTGCGTCCGATTCATATTTGCTGATTATAGTACTATTTTTAACACATTTAAAAAATATATATAAAATTGTTCTTCCTTTGACAAATAAAGATAGACAGACAAATTCTGGTAAACTATAGTATAAATATTTTAATAAATATTCAGAATTGGGGAAGAAATTCTCCAATAACAACATCAATACCACTTCATCGTTGACTTAAAGTCCAAACCAGTTATTTAAACGATACTACTCTTTAACTGAAAAGCATGTTGCAGGCTTTATTTTCTGTATGTATGTAACATATGTGGAAAAACATAGAAAATACTGTTAAATGTTAAAATGTAATTGGCAAGAAAAGTTTTCATCAGTAATGTTAAAATACATTTTCATCTTGTTATTGTAATAAACAAGTGTTACTCATGTGAGTCCTTGAAACCAGTTTGGAGGTTAAAAAACAACAACAACGATATTTCTGCCATATCTTTATTATTAATATTAAAATAAGATGTAAAATGTACAAACACTAAATATTGAATAAATTAATACGCAATATTTGTTTTAATTCCGTATACTTCTGGTTCAGGTGTTATCATGCGCGTCCAAGCACAATGAATCTTGTTTCATAAATTGCATTAACATAGATTTACATTTTTCTGATGTGTATTCGTTAAGAAAATGTGAATAAAAGCTAGCATTTTTAGAAAGTGGTCATGCAACATAAGGGCAAACACCCTCACGTTGCAGCTCCTATTTTAATTAATCAAACAGGAGTATCCCACAATGACCACCCTTCCTCGTGACGCCCTTAATACTTATAATTATTACATGCAAGTGAGCTCGAGTCCATTGCTATGTATGTGCGTGTGTTTAACACATTTTAGGGTAAAAAAAATGATTTTCTCAGCGGTGAATAAAATTTGAAAATTGCTCACTCGAAAAAATTTCGGAAACGTCTTTCACGTGAAGTCCAGTCCTTCATTCTAGGTCTGGTTTCTCAATTTAACTTTTTGTCCATCTACCTGCAGTACGGCGTGGATCTGATGGCGAGGGACACCCACGGCAACAGCGCCCTGGCGTACGCCCGGCAGGCCAACAGCCAGGAGTGCGTGGACACGCTGACACAGTACGGCTGCCCCGACGAACGCTACCCGCTCATGGCCACGCCCAACCTGTCGCGCCGCAACGCCAACCGCAACAACAGCTGCAGCAGCGCGGGCAGCGGGGCCTTCATTTGAAGCCTCATTGGGAGAAGCCAACTCTTTTCTTTCGGGAACCGCTCACTACCTGCCGCGACTCTGGACGAGCGCGAAAAATACCCAAAGCATGCTGGGTACCGTACTGGGTGACGTTCACCTCAGACTTCTGACGGCTGGCGTCCTCCTTCTTCTCTTTTTCTCACGCTACAAGGCCAGTTTTCTCTCAGGCAGCGTCACTTTCCTGGCCCGAGCATATCGTTAAGCATACGTATTTCGGACTTTTGTGAACTAATTTACCCGTGTTAAATGTGACAACAGGCTCAGGGACACGGTCGGTCAGAACGTCTCAAATTTGAGGACTCACGAAAGCCTCCGCTTGACTCGGACTTAGCGAACGTGACCATTTCAGTTTTCAACCACCATCTCCAAGCTGGAGCCACGGTGTGGAGAGAAGCAAGGATGGTGACGGGCGCTCCTAGCCGGATGGATGATTTTCAAAGAGTGCTTTTGGAATGGGGGATTTTGAATGTGTTGCGAATTCGTGCAAGAACAGAGTGGAGGTAGAGAGTGCAACGTGTGAATACAGTATGTTGTGATCAAGAAAAATGATGACTTGACGGGACCCGTCGAACCGATTGGCTGTCATTGACAAGAGAGTCAGTCTGTCGACGCCAATGGCGGCCGATGAGTTGAGACTTTTTGTGACTTCCTCCCACCTCTGCTTAAAGACGTGTGTTCGTGTCCAAATAGCTCCTGAGCGAGCAGAAAGTCCGAAGAAATCAAAGGGAAGGAAATGCTATAACCACTTCTAACTCATTTAAACCCCACTTGCAAACACCCGACACCGTCCGTCCCTTTAAAGCTCACAATGAGGCCACATGATTTGTTGTCCAATTGTCTGATTCCTCCCTGACGGGGGAAAAAAGGGAAACTCGCTTCTCCGGGTGTTTTTACACCAGGAACTCGTAAGCTCCCCTCCGTTTTTCAACTTTAAACTAGGAAAGATGTTTTTTTTCCTGTTGTGCAAATAGTTGAAATATAATGTTGTGGTCCTCCTCGACTGAAGGCGGTGCTGATTTTTTTTCCACTGCTTCAAGTTAGACCTCGCTCGAAACCGAGGACTATTTATTTATTTACACTCTTTCTACTTTGGCTTGACAGTGTCGAGGCTGCCATCGGGAAGGCCGATACTTGAAAGCGAGGCTGTATTAGTGGATGATTGAGGGCTACAAAATATGCTAATAGTGTGGCATATCTCATTGATTTGACTGAATGTGCGGTTAGTTCGCTGTGTTTTCTCACTACATGTCGGTCTGCCAACCTCTTTCACATTTGTATGAAACTTTAGCTAGGTACACGCATTCCGATTTTGAAAAGGAAATGGATTAGGGGTTGCCATTGACAGCGATAGACATCCAATCTGCAGACTGCGAGGGCAAAAGTGATTATTTGTAAGAGCTTCTCCTGGTCAAAATGGTCTGGATGTTTATTCCTGTCAGTGGCAATGAGTCAGATAATCACTATGCGTGTATCTAAGCTTTTTTAAAAAGAAAAAAAATACTTTCATCTTTGCCTTTGTTGTGACACACCTGCCTTCTTTCAATCTGTGTTTGTGTAAACCTCATGATTATTTCCCCTGAAAAAAAATATTTTGTCATATTTTTATGACACATGCTATTTTATTTATGACATAAATGCACTAAATTCACTCAGCATTAGCCTTGAGGCTACTTGCTGTTATTTACATTTTAGCCAAGGTTAGCAGCGGTTGGCTTGTCATTTCCCCAAATATCTTCAGAAGCCATTTAAAAATATTTTCAAGGCTAACACGGGTTAAAAAAATCATTTAATAAATGAAAAATGAAAGCATTCAATCAGTAAAAAAACATTTTTTCTGTGGTTTAGTTTTCACGTGAGCTAACGTGAGAGTTTTAGCTCTCAAAACTGATTAGCAGCTAGTGGTTGGCTGGAATTTTTGTAGTACAACCGATTTTTTTGCTTTTTAACCTCTGTACAATGTCATGACAAGTTAAAACAAAAAGGAAAAGAAAAGTTTGGTTAAGTTTTAAGGTAAGCTAACATGAGAGTTGTTCCCCTCTACCACTCATTCAAGTCCATCCTTGTTTTTAATATTCTTATTTCTTGTTCGGACACATTGATGTTTTCTTGTGCTTCTAATTATTATTATTATTATTGTTTAGTTGGATGTACAGTAAGATAAAACAGAGTCTTGACTGTAATTTCTCTTTTCAATAAAGACCAGAATGATGCTCACTAACTTTTGAATCATTCCAAAATCTATAAGTTTTTTCATGTACATTGTTCTGATGCACATTCATTGCCCACCAGGGGGCAATAGAATACAGATATGAACTACATATGGACACGTGGAAATATATTGTCCTCTCTTCAAAGAGGATAAAGAATACATGCTTACATGTTAGTATTATGTCATTCTACGTAATGCCCAATTTTTGTATTAAGTTTTACATTAAACCTGAGGTGAGGCGGCCCGGCAACTTGAGTGGTTAGCAAGTCAGCCTCACAGCTCTGGGGTCTTGGGTTCGAATCCAGGTCGGTCCACCTGTGTGGAGTTTGCATGTTCTCCCCGGGCCTACGTGGGTTTCCTCCCACATTCCAAAACCATGCATGGTAGGCTGATTGGACACTATAAATTGCCCCTATGTATGAGTGTGAGTGTGAATGGTTGTTTGTCTCAATTGTGCCCTGCGATTGACTGGCCACCATTTCAGGGTGTCCCTCGCCTCTGCTCCGAAGTCAGCTGGGATAGGCTCCAGCACCCCCCGTGACCATAATGTGGATAAATTGGTTCAGAAAATGAATGAATGACTGAATTAAACCTGATGTGGGATTGGCAATAAACAGTCTGGATTGCCTAAATTTGCTGTCTGCCAAATTCCACCAGGTTGTAAAGTGAGTCAGGTTCAGAGGCCATTAAAATGCTTAGAATTTGTATTCGTAAGTCAAAGTAGGATATCAAAAAGGAGGCGAGGCAGTATTTTGAAAAGTTCGTAAGTAGGGTTACTTGCATCATTGTTATTGAGTGAAGCTGCGAACTGGGAAGGATTGAAATAAATGATCATGTTTCCATCTTTTGCCAGTTCAAATTGGATTGGACGTCAAAACCTCTCAATGGCAGCCAATCATACTGATGTTCTGGCTTGATTACTCCCATTTTTTAAATAAGCACGTCACATGTTAAATCCTAAACTGTTGCATATATTTAACAGAACAAATTAGTTCATGTGTTTAGGAACATCATTATGAGGCAACTATTTAAGTATATTTATCTTTGATTCTTTTGTCATTTTGTCACCCAGAAATAACGACGTCTTCTCTTCCAATGAAAAAATAGTATTTTCATTATTATTAATTATTACAGTGGGGAATCAAATAATGTCCAAAACTTAAATTGCATGTTATTGTAATATATGCCAGCACCTTATGTTAAAACGTTTTAATTTTATGGGATGGAATTTATTTTGAAATTCACACGCTTCTATTGTTATCATATCATTAGTTGTCTGTTTGAACTTTAACTCGTAAATCTGTCACTCATCAATTTCATATTTTAATTATGCATTCGGAATAATTACAAAAGTCCAAAATATGTTGGATTTTTTTTAAAATGTACCTTGATATAAAATCGATTCTCTCATGTTGAGGCAGGTCTTAATTGTAATTGGGGGTAATGAGCAAAAACACACGATCAATTGAATGTACTTAAATTAATCAATCATCAATTAATTTGATGAATTCATATCTGGGGTGAAACAAGTAAGAAGTCTTTCTTGATTTTTTTTCGGGCCTTTAGAGCCGATGGCCTTCACAATTTATGTCTTTCAATGTATATTTCTATTTTTTAACTCAGAAATTGCTGCAATTCGAAAGCTAAAATCGGTTGCCAATAGAGGAAAAAACAAGAGACTACATTGACACGTATTTAATAATTGTCACTGGAAGCCACTTAGCACACTTGATTTAAATAAACTAGCAGCGTCTTGGGGGGCAAAAAAATGAAAAGCGGCGAAATCTCGTAGCAAAAAAATGGATTTTTTTTTTACTTATACGCAGTCACTTCAAATCGAGCATTATTGTCCTTTTTGTCATTAATGAATTGATTGAAATCCAAATGCACTTACGCGTTTACATTTGTTGACTTTGAAGCTTTGGCCTGGTCCGTTTTGTCTGTTTATTTGTTTTTGTTTGTTTGTTTGTTTGTTTGTTTGAGGAGAGCCGATTAATCGAGTGTTCATGAGCACCAAAGCGCAGCGCGAGGGTCTCTCTCTCTCCCTCTCTCTCTTTAGGGTCGGCTCTGCTCCAGCTGCTGGTGCTGACTTCTTATCGCGAAGCGGCTGACGTGCACCGGGATCGGAACCACGATTTTGGGATTCCGGGAGGGTTCTCCAGACTTGTTGTTGACGTTCCCGGCTTTGACCCGTTTCCACTTGGCGCGCCGATTCTGGAACCAGATCTTGACCTGCACCTCGCTCAGCTTGAGCGCATGCGCGATCTGAGAGCGCTCGGTCAGCGACAGGTACTTTTTGCAGTGGAACTCCTTCTCCAGTTCCAGGAGCTGCTCGCTGGTGAAGGCGGTCCGACGTCTGCGGTTTTTGCCACCGCCGCCGCCGCCAGGTGGACCCGAGCCGGAGCCGGATCCCGAGCCCGAGCCGGCCGAACCGTGGAGGTGCATGCCCTCGTCCAGGGCGGCCGCTCCGGAGCCCAGCGTGTTGTCGTCCGAGCTGTAGTCGCCGTCGCTGTCCATGGAGAAACTCTCGTCCCTGCGCGTGCAATCGTCCTCTTTGGACTCGCCCGGATTCGCGTGTCCTCGCGCTGCCACGGGAGGGAACAACACACGCATAGTTTAAGACTAAAAAACAAATGATTTTGTATTTTATTTTTTATGATACATTCCAACAATTATTCCAATAGGCCGGAGACTATGTCTCCTAATTAGATGAACACTATAATATTAATAACCTGCGATTCAGGGTGTTCCCCGCCTCGTCAGCTGGGATAGGCTCCAGCACCCCCCGCGACCCCTTGTGGGGATAAGGCGGTTCAGAAAATGAATGAATGAACTAATTACAATAGTCATGAATATTAACTTCAATGTGGCTGCAGGCCTCGGCCAGTGGGGAGAAAATGATATTTTAATGTAATTCATCTAAAATTTTATTTAATGACTACAATGCTGCAATGTGGCGTCATGTTGCTCTCATTTTCGTCAAAATTAAAAGTCTGTTTAAGACATAGTAAATGTCTACTCTGCCATTGACGGCGATAGACGTCCAGTCACGAGGTCGACATGGATTCCACGTCTATCACCGTCAATGGCAGCTTTTGTATTTAAAAAATAGAAAGCTAACTTTTAGTAAAAAATAAATAAAGAGGGCTTTTTGCGCCTGTAGACGGATTGGATGTCTACATCCATCATTAAAAATGATTTTGAATCAAAATAAAGAGAGCTATTTAGTGCTTCATAAATTGATGCTTACTTTCATGCGCCGTCAGTGCGTATAAAAAGATTCGTTTCAGAATTTAGGAAAACATTTTTTCTTGTGCAAAACAAATGGACGCGTTTTGCAGTCAAAGGTAGGCGATTTTTAAATGATTTTCAGGGAAAATTGTGGCCAAAATTGATTGGACCTTCTATAGCTGTCAAGCACTGTTTTAAAAAAAGTAATTTAAAATCAATGTTAAAATTAGAACATTTTTTTGTGTTGCCAAAATGAATTGAACGTATATGCTCGTCAATGGCAGCCATTGAGTTAAAACTGATGTGATTCAGCAAAATAAAAACAGTTTTCTTGCTGATAATATCGATCAGACATCCATGGCCAATGACTTCATGCACATTCCAATCACTTTTGTTCAATTTGTCTAATTGATCATCCATTTTCAAGTTGAAGAAAATATTGCCGATGATGATGCGTACCTGCGGCCGTTTGCGCCGACGCCTCCGCGTCTTCCTTTGCCGTGGACGGGGCCAAACTCTTGGCGTCCTCGGCGTGCTTGCGGCCCCCGTCCTGGTGCTGCTGGCCCGGCGAGAAACCTCCGGGGAGCGAGGCCATGAGCGTGGAGGTGAGCGCCAGGCTGGAGCAGAAGCCGCCCTGCAGCGCCGGGATGGGCAGGTGCGAGTGCGGATGCGAGTGCGAATGCGAGTGCGGGTGCGGGTGCGGGTGTCCGGCCGGCCCCATGGAGGCTGGCGGCGGAGGAGGCGGCGGCGGTGGCGGCGGCGGCTGCAGCATCACCGAGCGGTACGGCATGAACATTGGGTAGCCCGTGTACACAAAGTGTCCCGGACTGGGCGGCGGAGGCCCCCCGATGAGAGAGTCGATGCTGAAGGCGGAGCTGCTTCCGAGTGGCCGCTGCATCACCACGAACGGTGGGCCGGACGCCGCACTCATAAGGAAAGTGGCCGGAAGACGAGCACTTTGCGCGGCGACGGAGGGGCCACGGAGCCCCGCGGGGTTCAGATCAACCCGGGACGCGTTTGGTCGAGTCGCCGGGACGTTTGGGTTACGGAGGCGGCGAAGCTTCAAGTGAGAGGAACGCAGACGCCTTCCATTGTCAACTTTCAGCGAGGTCCCCACACCAAAGGCCTGAGAAATCAGCGCGTTTTGTCCACACCGATGGCGTCCACGGACGTTTTGGCGATTCCCATTTGCGCTGCCCGCTGTTTAATTGCGCTGCCTCACGCTCCGCCTTTCGCCGGTGCCGATTGGTTAAGAGCTATGACGGCAGGTCTCGCCTCTGCACTGCCGGACGAGTGACGTCAGTTCATGTTGACATTCTCACACTACTTTGCTGACTGTATTGATATAGTAATGGAAAAACTATCCATTTAGCCCTTTCAAGCACGAGTTATGATGTCTTTTTTCCCTCTTCATTTCATTTGATTACATTCTATAGGACAGTGGTCTTAAATTGCTGCCCACAGGACTACATTTCTATGATACCCCTTTTTCAAAACATCAGTGTATGTATTCCGGAATCTTAACGCACATTCCAATACGTGGGAATTCCGTAGTGTGTGGTTTCCCATACGAAGCAAGCACACATGTTGAATATAGTATTATTCCTATTTAGTAGTTTTGGATTCCACATCCAAAAATTGTCAAACATAACTCGTGCACAGGCGGCCCGGTGGATTGAGTGGTTAGCACGTCAGCCTCACAGCTTTGGGGTCCTGGGTTCAAATCCAGGTCGGTCCACCTGTGTGGAGTTTGCATGTTTGCCCCGGGCCTGTGTGGGTTTCCACCGGGTACTCTGGTTTCCTCCCACATTCCAAAGACATGCATGGTAGGCTGATTGGACTCTCTAAATTGCCCCTAGGTATAAGAGTGTGTGAGAGTGAATGGTTGTCTTCTCTTCACGTCCTGCGATTTGTCCTCTGCTTGGTGCTCGAAAGTCAGCTGGGATAGGCTCCAGCACCCCACAATCCTTATGAGGGTAAGCAGTAATAGGATGGATAGGCAAAATATGAAGAGAAATGCAGTTCAAGCAAACTTTTTCAACCCAGTACGTCTCTACTAACAGATTAAAATGGGAGTCAGCAAAGAATGGTCACCAACGCCACATTATCATATGTACCCGCATGACCTCTGACCCCGAGTGGATCTCCCGGTGGACGCCCCCTCTCCCTTGGTGGGCCGAGTCAAGGGCACGCTTGAACACCCCCTCCCCTCCCTCTCTCCGCCCTCTAGGGGTCACTGGGACACGATGTCATTAAAGGCGTCCTGATGTGTGGTGACATTAAATAGCAGTATTTTTCAATTAGCGCTGACAAATTCAATCAAAGTCGCATAGATTAGCAGGAACGAGCCCCGGCTCATTTACAGGCAATTTTAATTGCGCGGCCATTAGACGAGCAGAGCGCGGCCTCGCTCTCATTATCAATCATGCAAAGCATCAATAGTAAAAGGTTGGAAGGGAGGGGAGGGCCGGTGGGCGCGCGAGTGTAGACGTACGCGCATGGATGGCGTGCACGCCAACGCTCAGCTCCACTCTACACAGAAGCTAATAAATAGTCGCTTTTGTACTTATAAATTATCCAGTTTAATTAACAACAGGGATTATGATTGGACGATGATTTAATTAAACCTTTCCCGCATGCATGGAGAGCACTTCTTTCATCCATTACAGAAAAAAGGGGGGAAGGGGTGTTGGAGCGGGCTTGGCAGAGAAGACTAGGGGAGCAAATGTAGAAAAAAACCTAAAAGAAATGCTTACCTGGTTGTATCAATGACAAAGTAATGATTTACTCATTTCAAAACGCATCACATCTTAAACTATTGTTCCCCATTAAAATGAATGGAGTTGCCATTAGTCTGTTCCAGATCCCAAGTGGAAAAAAACGGCATTTTACAGTCATATTTTTTATTGTTAAAAAAAATAAAGAAACATTATCAATGCAATTTTTGGAGAAATCTTTTTGAGCAGGTCGGTAATCTCACTTAGGTCGCTTCATGTTGATTTTGGGTCATTTCTGGGCCATTTTCTGTTCATTCAAGTCTGTTCTTTTTGATTAGTTGGGTCACTTCCTGTTGATTTTGAGGGATTTTGTTGATTTCACTTAACTTCTTGTTGATTTTGGAACATTTATCTTTCACTTTCGGTTTAGTGGGGCAATACTGGGTCACTCCCTGTATATTTTATCTTTTTTCTTTTTAGCATGTAAACAGTGGATCAAGGAAGGTGCCTCTAGAAACACGAGATGAAGCCCTGGATGTTTTGGGACAATCCCACTTCTTGTTGATATGGAATCACTACCTTATGATTCTGGGGCATCCCTTTTGATAATGGGTCACTTCCTCTTGATATCGGAACAAATCTGAGTCACTTTCTGCTGAATTGGGTGGGGGCATTTGCAGGAAGATTTTGTTGAGGAGAAAAAAAACATAAATAATGACCACCTTTGGAAATTTTTGTGAGGTTTAATTGTGGGCAGGAGCCAGATTTAATATTAATGGAAACCAGTGGGGACCTTTTGTGGGGGTTCAATAAAATTAACCCTGCAGTCAAATGACCCTAAAGGATCAATCAAGTGTTTTTAGGTGGATTTTTTCCCAAAACCTTCTTCAAAAGGACTCAGCAAAATTTTGAAGTTGGGCCAATTGAACTGTGGGAAGTAGCATTTTGAACATTTGAAATTTCCATTTTTCCTTGTTTTTGTCCAAAAAATATATAGCTATTCAAACTGTCAGTCTGCTTATATCAGAACGGAGCACAAAAATAATCTAGATGGAGGCACCACTGTGTGTTTCTAATTTTTCCCAGCCACTATCTTACACGCCCGCCACTCCTGTCGTTTAAATCTCCAGCTAAATGGCATATTTGCTCATATCACTGCTTGTAAAGTGGCGAGGACGTGGCGGTAAAGCTATTAGGTAGCCCGACCCGCTTGATAGGAACAGATGCCTGAAGGGTCGGACGGGGGGTATAGTTCTTTGCCCTAAGCACCAGTTCAGCTTGACGCCATTCAGTGGAAAGAGTAGCAGTGGAGCGCTATCAAACCTTTTCATCAGCTTTCAAATGCCAGGGTGCGTTTACTCACACGCACGCCTCCTGAATGCCGCCGCACACACGGCCAGAAAAAAGCTTCAGGCGTTCAAATAAAGTGAGTCAAAAGTGCAGCTTTATTGTTGATGGGGAGTCTGAACACAAACATGCTGGCCATTTACAAAGTGCTCCTGGAGTCTCTTTTAGCCTTTAAGGTAAAAGCATAATGATCATTTTGCTGATTTTGAGGCCAATTACCCACTGAGGATTAAGGCCCGATTGTCAGGTGTTTCTAAAGATGATCCTGGCGTGGGGTGAAAATGATGGCTTTTTTTCTATGACACATAGCTAATAACAGTCTTTGTATACATTACTAATCTGCTGTACTCTTCGGCCGTAGCAGTATAGCCACACACAAGTAATGTGAACAAAGCAAACATCTGTGAATTAGATCATATGAGTTGCAAACGCATCTGAAAAGCACATATGTAAACGTGATTTAAGAATTGTATGTAAACATGATTTAAGAATTGTTTTTGTATGGCGTCATTTCTTTCTTCAGTAATTATTTATCCAAAGCAAGAACTTGTACAAAGTATAACATTGTTCTTTCAATCTGGTCCACTGGTTGCATCCTGGGGCAATGCCAACATCTGGCGATTAAACAATTAATTGCATCTTTGTGATCTTTTTTAACATGTTTTAAAGCCATTTGCTTGACAATTTGTTTGGAATAAGAAATTGTACTGATTAAATTTTGGGGGTAATGAGGTCAAATATTCATTTACTGTATTTTTTGTCTCACCTGAGTATAAGTCACACCAGCCAAAGAATACATAACGAAGAAGTAGAACTGGAGTATGTATATAAGTCTCATTTTTTGGGAGGGCAATTTTTGATTTGATCACAAACCACGAATAAACATACTTAAAATAACAATATTAAAATAGAGCCCAAAAGGCTAATTTTTATAGCAACCTTTAACATGCCGTAATTGCGATCAACGCCATACATGAGTCGAGCCAATGATTAACTGTGCTCAGAAAAGAGCAGAGAAGAACAATTCTGCGAATCCGTGAAATATTTTGTGCACCAGAGAAGCGCGGAGCGGAAGGCATGCGTTGACAAGACCTGCAAGGACTGCAATATTGGAGGTGCAATGTTTTTTACGTTTCCAAGTTTTTGGGATTTACAAAAATGTCATTCAAATGTGAAATGAAAATATCAGTGAAAGCCGCACTTTTGCTTAACATCGTTGTCGTGTAAACACGGCCTCCCATTCACGTCATTGAAAAGTAGAGATTTAAAATCAAACGTCAGTTCCCCTTGCTCTGCCCAATTATAGGGCGCCTGATAATTACTGTGGGAATGGTGGTGGATTTGTGTCTCATAAATCATTATTTCCCAAACTTGATAGAGCCAAAGCACGTTTTACGGTAGGAAAATCTCACATATATCCAAACCAAAATTGTAAGGAAATCCACATACTGTATCCGAAATATTGAATATCTGAACCCAGTTTCCTCAAAAATATAAAACGTATTCTCTGTGAAATGCAGATCTGCTGCCTTATTTTTCTAGATATGATTCAATCTTAACTACGAGTAATGTATCGCAGTTGTTTGCGTGGCGGTGGCACAGCTGGTTGTGGTCGAGTCCATACATCCATCAAAAGCCGCAACTTTCCAAAAAGCAACCTGCAGGTGTGCAGTGTCCCGAATGACTATTATTACGCTCAGAACGCAGTCGGCCCCCCTCTTTAGGCAGTAGCATGTCTAGGCACTCTGTTCCACCTTTGACCATTGGCAGGTAAGTATATACACTAGCACCCGTGTTAAACCCAACGAATTAGAAGCCTCCATGACCAAGACAGACATCAGTTTAAGTGTCCAGACACTGTTTCGGCAACTTTGAGACAAGTTAATTAGATCTCAACTTGTCTCAAACACTTGTTATCCAATTATCACCCCCAGCTTCCGCCGCACCAATGGGACGCGAGGAACCGGCAGCTAAAATTGGGTTAGCGTCCCCTCGTCCCGCTGACTTCCACTGATGTGATTTCCGGATGAAAGGTCGCCTTGTTTTGCAGACTTTTCTCAGAAAAGACATCTGAAAGCTGCAGGTGACTCCTAACCACGAGACCATTTCTGTTAACAAGGTTGCTCACACTCGGGCTCCTAGAAGAAATGTCCACGGGCGCCTTAACCCCCAGACATTCACTCGGGTCTTTGATGCAACGGGGAGCGCCGCTGAGAACTAGGCGAGCGCAGGCGTCCCCTCACCGCGTCCAACGTCATTAGCCGGGAAAGTGACGATAGGGCCGCCGCTAATGAGCCCTGGTGGCATAATTAGCGGCGAGCCGAGCACTCGGCCTGCTGCTCGCGGCTAATGGAGTGAACAAGGCGGAGAAGGAGCCATTAAGACGAGGTGTCGAGATTGGATCACCGTGTGAAACGCTCCAAATGGCGGCGTCATCTAGCCTAACTTGGATTACTCACCATTTTGTTGAACCAATTTTTCCTGGCTGGGTTTAAATTACAAATCCAAGTTTACAATTTGGTTTTAATGCCCTTTTAAAATTCACTATATACCTGAAGTAATTGTTTTTTTGTCATTGATGAAACCAACCGGTGTCACGGTACACCGGGCGATGTTAGGATCAAGATCGAAAAATATAATCTGAGATTGATCTCGATGTTCGGGTGTGACATATTTAATTGAGTATATAAATAGGCATGTGCAAAATAAGTTGTTTTGTGAAATCTCTCTAAAATGTTGCAACTGTGAAGGTCTGTTGCACTCCAGTTTTGCACTAAAATACTAAATAAAGTTGTTTTTTGAAACCCTGTAGGTTAATGCTAACATACAATGGCTAATTAATACAATTGCTTCAGAAAATTAGCATATTGCTGCAATGAATATTGGAACACAAATGCATTATATGACAAAAACAGTCAAAAAGAAGTTATATCAACAAGTATTGCTCGCAGGAGGCAGAGTATTCATTCATACAATGCTGGTAATTTAATGTTAATTTGTAGGTCATATGTAAATAGAAATGTTAACTACTCTTGTTCCTTTTTATGATATCGGATTCTTTCCCAGTAAATAATCATGAAAAGATTTGAGATCCACTGATTTGAGGCAGAATAAAATAACGATTATTTTCCTCACTTGGTCACCCGGTCCTAGTAGGTAAAATCCTGAGTACACTTGACGAGCAGCATTCCTCTGCCGCTATTACGGAGAATAACCAGACGATGAAATTGGAATAGCAATTTGGCTATATTTGACATGAGTGTCACCTGTGTGTGATGGGTGACAGGAGGCGGAGTCACATAATGGTCACGACTGGCAAGGTCAGCGAGGTGATTGGCCGCATGATCAGAGTAGGGAGGGGTCAGCTACGGTCGAGGTCGCCAATGATGACTGCTGTGATTCAACTTCATCGCTGATGACAGCCCAGTCCAAAACGGCTGCTTACCATGTAGTCGTTGATAATACTGAATTCATGCAATACTGCAATACAAGTACTGGTTTGGAGGAGTCTCACAGCTTTTGGTGAAAAACAGGTTAGGGGGCATTATGTGGCAGTTGTTAGGTCAGCTACTGGTTAATCACAGAGAAGCTTCTATCTCAGGGTGTTTCTTGGACCAGACTCACCTAGCACTCACTTCCCCCTTCCCACTCAGATGTTGACGATTGTCCTGAGTCTTAAAATCATTCATTCATCTTCCATACCGCCCATACTCGAAAGGGTTGCAGGGGTTGCCGGAGCCTAACCTAGCTGTCTTTGGGCGAAAGGCAGACCACACCCTAGACTGGTCGCCAGTCAGTCGTAGGGCACACGTCTTAAAATCATTTCTAGGAAAATCTAACAAAAAAAGTGCACATACACTAATAAAGTCTCATCTCATTTTCTGAACTGCTTTATCCTCACTAACAGCCTATCCCAGCTGACTTTGGGCCAGAAGCGGGAGACACACTGAATTGGTGGCCAACCAATCGCAGGGCACAAGGAGACAAACAACCATTCACACTCACAATCATACCTAGGAGTGTCCAATCAGCCTACCATGCATGTATTTGGAATGTGCTAGGAAACCGGATTACCCAGAGAAAAGCCACACAGGCCCAGGGAAAACATGCAAACTCCATACAGGGGGACCAACCTGAATTTAAACCCAGGTCTCCCTCTGTGAGGCCGACGTGCTAACCACTGATCCACCGGGCCGCCCCACAAATAAAGTGTTACCCAAATTTCATGCTACATTACACGAACCATGCCAAAAATCCAACAGTTTTTCTCAAATATGGCACCCTAAAATCAGAGCCATAAGGAGTCAAGACAACTGAGTAGATCCCAGACAATTGGGCCATGATCACACTGCAAGTAAATTCCAATTTCTTTTATCATTTGCAACACATGTACCTTAATTGTTATGCAGTCTGATTCCGATTTTTAATTTTAATTCTGACCCTGATTTGTATAAGAATTGGATGTCCATCCAAAACCTGCCACACGTCACCATTTGACCACAAAACAAAGAACACAAGTGAAGAGCTACACCCCAGAAATTCCCTTTTCCTTCTTAAATCAGATGGTTCACTCTGCAATAAAACAAAAAAAAATCAGATATCGGTAAATATATTTGAATTTCCCTGGAGTGTGAACGTAACCATGGAGAATTGGACTGCAGTTGTCTCGAGTCGCAACCTTAATAACATGATTTGATTCTGAAAACTGCACATTTATCGACTCAGTGGGAAAACCTGATGCCGAGTTCTGCAACAGTTATCGATTTTGCTCCAAAAAATTGACAAAATTAGCTGCCACGGCGGCAAAGAGGGCAGCACATAAAACTTTATCTGACACTTGATGATGCATTGGAAGCAAAAAAGTGAAACCTACATGTTATCCATTTGCTAATGTTTTCTACTTTATAACAGTGGCAAAATACCTTATACTGTGTTTTGTTCTGTGTGAAGACACAATGGTACGAAAGTAACAGAGCTCGGTGGGAGAACACAAATTTAAGGCTAGAATAGACATTCATAAGGAAACTAGTATAGTTTGAACTGACTGAGATCAGTTATGTTGATCAGTTGATTGATAAGGTTTAAATTTATGTATTTGACAAAACAAATGTGCACATCGTGAGTCTTAAAACAACCCTGATTGAGCAGCACAATGTCAGACATCTCGCGGAGGACTCGTGTAGCTTTAGGGATTCATGAACATGAATTTGATGTAGATGTACATACACAGTGCAGGACTAATTACATGTCTTCAGGGAGCACAACTGGAGCGGATGCTGTAGCGTCTTCTTGCTTAAGGGTCTTTTTTTAGGCGAGGAGGGCAGTGACGTGGACAATTGCTGAATAATTCGATTAAGAGCAGAAAAGGTGAGTTTGTGCCGGCTGGCTGAGCCCACCTGGTCCAGGACGCAAGACGGACCGTCATCTTGTTCCATCTTTCGAGATTGTCAAGTGTAACCTGAGAAACGGGAATATTCAAAACCGGGTCAGAGTAGCTTGTCATCATGTGACCTAGAGGAGTCCCCTCCCGACCCCCGCTATCACACGTCTTGTTTGGGGGGGGCTCGCCTCGGAGAAGTGGGTCAACGACGTCTCATGTAAACATAAGCTAATTAGTCACTTGGTCGTGGGACGTGTGCATTGATGTAGGGTTTTTCAATTTCTAACTTGAGTCAAGGCGTGTTTTATACTGTGCTTTTGTTTGACTGAGTGGAACATTTTTAAAATGTCATCTAAAATGTTTAAGTTGAGTAGCCTGGCGGATAAGTGGTTAGCGCATCGGCCTCACAGGTCTGGTGTCCTGAGTTCAAATCCAGGTCATTCTACCTGAGTGGAGTTTGCATGTTCTCCCCGGGTTTCCTCCAGGTACTCCGGTTTCCTCCCACATTCAAAAACATGCATGGGAGGCTGATTGGACACTCTAAATTGCCCCTACGTATGGGTGTGAGTGTGCATGGTTGTCCGTCTTCTTGTTCCCCGCGATTGGCTGGCCACCGATTCATGGTGTTCCTCGCCTCTGGCCCGGAGTCAGCTGGGATAGGCTTCAGCACCCCCCGCAACCCTAATGAGGATAAGGTGGTTCAGAAAGGTAAGTGAGGAGGGTAAGTGAGGAGGTAAGTGATCCAAGATGGCGGCGCGCACGGGTGCAGCGGCTCTTTGCTCTCCAGTTAGATGTTTTGTTTCCTCAATCTTATCGTTATTTACTAACATCTGCGAGGCAAACTTTTTCTACAGTCGCCAGGATTTAATTACTTTAATTGCACAGAACATAACAGAACAGAAAATGAGATGAGAGATGAAACAAGAAACGGAATTAATAAATGACTGGCTTAATGATTCTTCACCTGAAGGCGGCTGGAAATGTGGATCTAAATCAGGGGTCTCAAACCTGCGGCCCGCGGGCCAACTGCGGCCCGCGGGACGATAATTTGCGGCCCCCGTCTTAATATGAAAGATCGATTTTTTTTTTTTTTTTTTTTTTTTTTTTTTTTTTTTTTTTTTTTTTACCCCTTTCCCCATGATGGCGCCGTTTAAGTGGCAGCCAGTGGCAGTAGCTCTGTCCACTCATGTTTTTCTTGTTTTACAGCATGTTTTACATGAAAAATTAGAGGGAACATTGACATGCACCTGCTTGTGGCAGGTGTGATACTGGTGTGCCGATAGCGAGCAATGATGATGTCGTGACCGGATGATTCGCCTAAAGACGTTTCGCCGACGGACGTTTGACAGACGGACAGGTCGTACTAGTATTTGTTAGTTTAATGATTAAATACAAATACTAGTATTTGTATTTAATCATTAAACGCTGTTTTCAGCTGGATTTGACCGAATTTGAGAGCATTTTGAGCCGTTTGGCGAATGGACGTCTATAGACGTTTTTTTGCCTCCATCGCGATATCATCCAGTATTTGTATTTAATCATTAAATGCTGTTTTAGGATGGATTTGACCCGATTGCTGTCATTTTACGGCTCGGTTCTGCTACATCTGCCTGCCCAAGAGTGCTTATTCCCGGACTGCCATTGATGGTAGACGAACATTGATTTTTACTATAATTTGGACAACACCGGCGGCGGGCCGGATTAAAAATCCTAACGGGCCGTATATGTCCCGCGGGCCGAGGTTGAAAAACTTGTACACACACGATCCGGCGGGGCGAGCGTTCGAATCCCGTTTCGGCGAAACCTTCGGCCGAATGAACGTTCGGTGGAACGTCCATTCGGCGACCTGCCCGTCTGTCAAACGTCCGTCGGCGAAACGTCTTTAGGCGAATCATCCGAGTACCGATGATGTCGCTCACACTGGTACTCAGTGCGCTCAGGGAGGTTGTCTTTCTGCTCAGACCAACAAAAAATTAGAGGGAACTTTGGTTCGGAGCTGAATGAACCAATCACGGTGAGGTATACGGCTCTGGAGGGCGGGACATCGGCCGGGCTGTCCAGTGCCTCGCTCACTCACTCATTCATTCCTCCAATCAGCTGGGCGGAGGAGAAGCCGTGAGGCCGATCACTCCGCTCGGCGCGCACAGTCCTCCGCTGCTCTCAGCATAGAACTGAATGAGGCGCTATGATCTGTGATCCAGCCTGTGTCAGTGTCTGTAGCCATCTCCGCGATTGAAACGGAGAGCGAAAGTGCACATGCGCCACAAACCCGCGCGACTGAATGTGAAAGATCAACCCGAGACTCATTCCAAGTGGAAAAACATATTACAGAGCCCCAGATATGTCTCTTTCAAAGCCTGCCGTGAAGAGAAAGGTCGGTGATGAGCACAGACAGTTTCAAGAAAAGTGGGGAGTGCAATATTTCTTTGTTGAACACAGGGGCACCCCGACGTGTCTCTTTTACACTGAAAAAGTTGCGGTGCACAAGGAATACAATTTGAAACGTAATTGTACTATGAGACATGCTGAGGAGTACGAAAAATACCAGGGAGATGAGAGAGCCAACCAGGTTGCCAGTCTTAAAACACGTCTTCTGAGGCAACAGGATCTCTTCAAGAAGGCTACCAAAGACAGTAATGCAGCAGTCAAAGCTAGCTATGCCGTTTGTGAGTTGATTGATCCTGTGCTAAGTGATCCCAAATGGCTCATGGACTTGGCTTTTCTTGTTGATATCACACATGAGCTTAATGTACTGAACAAGAAGCTACAAGGCCAGGGGCAACTTGTCAGTGCTGCCTATGACAACGTGAGAGCATTCTGCACTAAACTTGTGTTATGGAAAGCCCAGCTCTCTCAGACAAACCTTTGCCATTTCCCAGCATGCAAGGCTCTCGTGGATGCAGGCACACCATTCAGTGGTGAGAAGTATGTTGAGGCCATTTCGAAGCTACAGGAGGAATTTGATCACAGATTTGCAGACTTCAAGACACACAAAGCCACATTTCAAATTTTTGCGGACCCCTTCTCCTTTGATGTGCAAGATGCCCCTCCTGAGCTTCAAATGGAGCTCATTGACCTGCAGTGCAACTCTGCACTCAAAGCCAAGTTCAGGGAGGTGAGTGGAGAAGCAGACAAGCTTGGGCAATTTTTGAGAGAGTTGACCCCCAGCTTCCCTGAACTTTCCCGAAGGTTCAAGCGGACCATGTGCCTTTTTGGGAGCACATACTTGTGTGAGAAGCTCTTCTCCACCTTGAACTTCAATAAGTCCAAGTACAGGTCCAGACTTACTGATGAGCATCTTCAAGCTCTACTGAGGGTCTCCACTGCTTCCTCCCTCAAGCCAAATGTGACTATGTGAGAAGAAGCGCTGCCAGGTCTCTAGCAGCAAGGAGTAGGCAAAAGAAGCCGTGTTCAGAATATTTCATGTTCAATGTTCCATTCAAGTTCAGAAAGTTAAAGGTTAAAGAGCTGTTAATACAGACATTTGAAACGGAATAAAAATAATTCATTTTCTCTACTTAGCCAGCCAGTGTATATCTACTGTATGCTCATTAGTATTATTTGGTTTTATATTACTGATTGATTTATTTTTTATTCATCTTTAAGTTAATTTATTTAATTCATTATTTTTTGTTAAAAAATAAAGATATTTGATAACGTTGGAAAGTTTTATCAGTGCTTTTCTTGTGGAAATCCTGATGCGGCCCAGTCTCACCCAGACTCGGCCTCTAGCGGCCCCCAGGTAAATTGAGTTCGAGACCCCTGATCTAAATGGAGAATACTATAGTCCTCGGTAACAATTCATTGTTTAATAACGCCATCTGCTGTCTGACACGTGTATTTAACAGACGCATTTATTTAACCCTTTAGGGAAAGTGGACATCTATAGTGACTATTTTTGGTCATTTAAAATTTACTTATTTATTTTTTATATTTAAGGATTTTTAAGGGTGAGTGACTATTAATGGTAATTTTTCAAACTTAAATATTAGTCATTGTGTATAAATATATTTTTTGAAATGTTATTATTAGGCATTGACTCTCTATATACTCTCTCTTTATACTAAAAGGTGAGTGTGAAGGTGAATGTTTGTCCGTTTCCTTGAGCCCTGCGATTGGCTGGCCACCAATTCCACCACCAAATAGGCTCCAGCACTCCCACGACCCTTGTGAGGATAAGCGGTACAGAAAAATATTTATTGATTAATCATTAGGCTTTGCCATTTTTAATATTCTTTTTATATTGATAATTTAATTTTTAAATTAATTAAAATGTTAATTAAACCTAAATTAATTAAATTAAAATGAATAAAAACGGAAACACAAAGTGGTTAGGGCATAAAAATAATATTTTTCCCCCAATAGTATTTACTACATTAAATATCATTGACAGATATAGAAGTCCAATTCATTTAAACCCAGAATGCTCATCTTTCATTGGCACTGACGGCAGTAGACGTCCAATTCCTTTTGACTGGGAGGGAATTGGAAATTTTGTCGAGGAAGAAACAGCGACATCGGTGGTGTGTTGCGGTAATGCAGGCGGAAGCTGGCCACCTGTTTGCGACATCGAGGTACGTGCGTCTCACTTTTGATCCTCAACTTGACCCCCTGACTCTACGAACTTGTGCAAAGTTCTTTAACATTTGGTCGTTTTGATCGGTAGCGAGAGGGCAACTACATGGACAAACTAAAGAAGGTCCTGAGCGGCGAGGATGAGGAAAACAACACGGACGGAACGGGAATTCTGGAGGTGATGTCAGTGGAGCTCTCGCTGTGGCTTGCTAGCTTTCAAAGGCTAATTACTAAAACACAGAAATGCTCAAAGAAATTATAAGCCGGTGCTCCATCGTTTATATATATTTATACACAATAAAGAACAAAAGTAAATATATTCAGTTCTTCTATCGCCGCATTGTTTTAAATGTTAGGTTAGGTTCCTCCAGGAACTCGGTTATCCATTTACTATTTATTGACTTTACTATAAAAACATACGAGACCCAAATAAATTAAAAAATAAAAATAATGTTAGGGATAAAGTAGACCAAAAGTGTATGCAACTACTATTATTGTTAAATTATGACATTAATTACAAAGCAGCCCTCCAAATAATTATGCTTGAATTAGACCAAGTACTACAAAAATGTTTAGAATCAATATCACTAAATAAAACAATAACCAGGCAATTTTAAATCTATGTCTCTAGACTCATCAGGCACAAATTCCGTAGAAAATGGTATTTTTTTTTGGAAGTGAAATTCCTGTTGTCTCAACTTAAATGTATTTTGCGTTCATATTATTGTGACAACTCAAGTCTACAGACTAATAAGAGTCCGCACAAAAACACACGCAAGAACCCCTTAGGGCAAGTAATTTGAGTCGTCAAATATTAAATTTACCTAACGTGTTTTTCTGCCAGTGAGGAAAATGATGTTTTTTTTTCAAAATGATGACTTAGTGAACCACCATTGCATTTCATAAATTATCTGTACGGATATTGAATAATTTCCGGTCACAAATGAGTTTACGCCATGATTTGTTGGTTAGTCAAAATGAATGATGACCATGTCGTCTCTCCAGAGAGCCAATCAGGCATCAACGCTGGCCTGGGGGACAAGGATGAGAGGCTTTCTTCTCTGCTTCATTTTGGGTTTGATCTGCTCCATTTTGGTGAGTGGGTTTCCCTCTGATGTCATGCAAGCAGCCTTAAGGAAAAGGGTGTCCAAATATTTTATTCAAAAAGCGGCATACAGGGAAAAAATGCTAGCAAATGGACAGTGGTGTATTCTTGTATTCTCTGGACTATAAATTGCAATTATTTCATGGTTTGAAATATCATGGTCCTGTGACGAAATACTCAAGTGTGACTAATGTTTTATTCTCTCTTGACCACCAACAGCGTATGTTATCTAAAGTTATTTCAAGCTAGTTATCTAAAAAATATGTTAACAGGTGCCTATTTGGCCTGCTGTTATCCATTTTACTAATGTGGCTTATTTGTTTTTGGTTACTGATCAAATAAAAAAATGCCCTCCTTAAATATGACTTATACTCCAGTGCGAGTTATATATTATATTCCTCTTCATTGTTTGTTTTTTGACTGGTGCGAGTTAGACTTAAAAACAGTAGTTTTGGACATTGCTGTTCAAGAGTGTTCCCCTGTGCTGATTTTCTCATGATAGCAGCCTGCTATTTTTCAGGGCTCGTGTTTGCTGTGGTTGCCTGGTTTGGGTCTCCCTGTGTTCGCTGTGCTGTACAGTTTGGGGAACATATCTGCTTTGGCCAGGTACACACAATGTACACAACCCTCTGTTCCCATTAACCCTTTCAGGGACAGTGGTCACTACCGTGGACAGTTATTCAATCGTCGACACTAAAGACCCAAGTTGTGTGTTTTGTTCTGGGAATTTTTGTTGTTTCATTTGGAAATCTCATGTGCCCTCACATACCTTACCGTATTTGCTCGCATATAAGCCGCACCCTTAAAATAGCCTTAAAATCTTTGAATTTTACAGTTTCTCGCGTATAAGATGCCCCCTGGTTCACAATTTTCACCTCCATATTCATGGTTTTAATAGGGAGTACAAATGTGTTACTTTGAAAGGACAGGCTTGAGAAAAATCTTCGCACGTGGTATTTCTGAGATACTGTATGAATGAAAAGCACATCATTAGGGTTAGTATCATAAGTAAGTTAGTAATGCATCCAGTAATAGTTGTTTACTGCAAAACAGAAAATAACCAACAAATAGTAAATGTTACTTTGGCGACATCTACTGGTTAAAAACAGTATAGCAATAAGCATATAAGCCGTACCCTTGATTCAGTCATCATTTTTTTAGTTACAAATTCGGCTTATATGCGAGAAAATACGGTAAGTCTGGGTGGCCTTCCAGTTAAAATGGATTCATTGTCTATTGCCATCAATGCGTGTGTGAGTGTGTTTTTAACAACATATACTCTGTGACCTGGGCTAACAGTGAATGAGTTAAGTAGGTGATGACTCTTGAATAGAGAGAGGTCCACTGTAGTGAGCAATCTAACTAAAATGAGTAAAAACAGAAATCATTTCTTTTAAGTCAAATTTCCTTTCGAAATTTCTAATTCATTCCATGCCATTTTTGGCAAAAGATGTACAATTTATTGGAAACCGGAAAACTGTCTATTTCAGTGCCATTGACGGCACTACGCGTCCAATTCTTTTATGACTAGGACAGGCGAATGAAAAAAACAATTATGAAAAGGTTAACACATTGCATAACTAGTTTTTTTTGCTGTGGTTTTAGCACAATGTTCCTGATGGGCCCGTGCAGACAGTTAAAGAACATGTGCGCTAAAGAACGAGCACTGGCCACAACCTTGATGCTGGTGAGATGAGAATAGATATTGCGTGTATCGTGGCATCACGCTGAAAGGAAATAACCATCTGTTAAAAGTAGTGCCAATTGGTTTTGTCCAGATTGTGGCAAAATGGGGTTTATCCTACTAATGATACGTTTTTCATTTCTGTAGGTCTTCCTGGTCCTGACGTTGTGTTCAGCTTTCTGGGTGAGAATTTATTCTTTTATTTCTTGCGTTAGAGCGCCACTTAATGTAGGGTATATGCCACACATGCCCTAATTTAACATCATTGTTAATTGCTCCAATCAATATTGGTCTGTGTAATGGTTAATTTTAATTTGGTTATTTTATACTCGCTGAAGATAGTTGTTTACTTACTGAGGCTAGATAACAAATACCAAAATCAAGTTAAAATATACATTTTTATTTTTTGTTCTCTGATTTTTTGGGGGGGGACTATAAGTCGTACCTGATTATATGCCTCACTCACCTGATTTGACAGGAAAACTTTGTTCATAAATAGGCTGCACAGGACTTTAAACTGTTGCATTATGGGATATTTGCCACAAAAGACATGGAAGGGTTAAGACCTCATGGCTTGTTAATAGTTCCTGGAAAAAAAACATATTTTCAAACAGATGCTTTGCACAGATAATTTACCTGGGGACAAAAAGCATCTTTGAGGTTTGTGACCTGAAGGTCCACATATACAAATTTATGAACATTTCTATCTGAAAATGGTTTCATTGTTTTAAGATAGCCATAAAAATGCACTAAAAAAATAGCTTATCTGTTATTTACAAATTAGTTGAAACAATTTAACCTTACCAAATATTACTTGTGTAAAAAGAATGCCTCTCATGAAAAATAAAAATAAAGAAAAAATAATATAGCCTCACAGTTCTGGGGTCGAGGGTTTGATCTCATGATTCTCTGGGTACTCCGGTTTCCTTCCACATCCCAAAAAATGCAGGGTAGGCTATTTGAACACTCCAAATTGCCCCTTGGTATGAGTGTGAAAGTGAATGATTGTCTGTCTCCTTGTGCTCTGTGATTGGCTGGCCCCCGAGTCAGTGTGTCTCCCGCTTTGAGTTAGCTGGGATGGACTCAAGCATCCCCCCGAGACCCATGTGAGTGGTTCAGAAAATGAATGAATGAATGAATAGTATTGATGTCTCTAAAGGTTGTATAAATTCACGGATCTCTGTCTCCCTCTAGTGGAGCAACAATGGACTTGCCCTGCTGTTCTGTCTCTTGCAGTTCGTGGCGTTCACTTGGTAACCTTTTACGAGTTTAACATACCATTAATATTAGTGATGATGACTTATTTATGAACTAAGATTGCTTTTTGTGTTCATTATTAGACATTTTAACTCACTGCCGAGTATCCCGATCTTGTTAAATTGGCCATGACAAAAAAATAAAAGGCTAAAGTTAAAGGTTCACGTTGACATGGCAAATATGCACTCTAAAACAAACAAAAGAAATTGTTTGCTTGCTACAAATTCAAATTCAGTTTTTTTACTGCAGGTACGGTTTGTCCTACATCCCATTCGCCAGGTAATACGCATACGCGCAGACAGCCGTAAATGATTCCAAATATGAAAATCACATTTTCTTTGTATTTCAGGGATGGAATCATCAAATGTTTTTCTGCTTGTTTCTAAAATGTCCGAGTGACCAATCAAGATGTTTCGAGTGATCAGGCCAGGCGTGGTTTCCCTGGAAACCAACTGGTTTGCGTATGTTACTTGTCCACTTGTTTTCAGCAGTTCAATTTTATCAGCCTGTTTTTTTTTTCCTTCTTCAAATTTCTATTATTTATTATCATAGAAATGAGTGCAACCATATTCCTCTCTGGCTTTTAGCATTTTTAATCACTTGTACGAATAGCCAGTCAATAATATGTATATTGTTATAGGACACAATTAGCAAAACTGCTGGTACTACCTCTGTTGTGATTTATCTTTATTACTGAAACAAGCTTTATATGAGCTACACGGTCTTTGGTAAAGACTTCAATGTCATTGAGTCCAGATATTTTCAGTTCAAATGTTCATTTTGGTGAATACCAATTTCTGTCTGATGACTGACTCCAGAATGTTATAAATGCATTTGTGAGGCTTTTCAGACCACTCAAATAAACAGCATTTCTTTAATGCTGATCTTGACTAAAATACTGAAGTCGATCAGTTTGTTCACTCAAATGTTGGCGTGACCTGCCAATGTTTACGTCCCGCCTTTGTCCGTTCTGTCTCTGTGCACGATGACATGATAAAGCCACTAAATCTCTCCGCTGATTAAATCCCCCACACACACCTCACAGGCACATATCAGGTGTCAAGAGTTTCCAGATGTTTGACCTCTTGTCAATTTCACGCTTCCGCTAACATACGTGTGCCTCCAATGTTCTCAGTTGACATTTAAATGTTGGCGAGCCACTGGAAAAGCCAATATTTTTCTCAACAGGATTTTGGGGGATCCTGATTCGCCGTGTAATCAAGTGGCACTGGCTATAACTTGAGTATTATTTCTCCAAGCAGTCTTTTCTAGAATAACAAAGTTCTTCATTTACTAGCTGTACGATTTCCTACTTTGAAAAGTTGAGCGTTTTACATATTTTTAACGAACTCAATGTAATTTCATTGTTGGTGTGTTATGTATGCTTGCAGCTTTCCTGTTAAGAATGGAGAGGGAGGAGCTTTCCGTGTCTGTTCAGTTGCATCCTGTGCTCTTTCACGTCCATACCCAGACATTTGTTTAATGCTCCTTTTTTTGTTTAATCAATTTATCTGGGGAGCCTTTCAGCACTGGGGTGAGTCTTACTCTTTGTGGTTGCATAAATGCCTTTTGTTTAGTTTGAAAAATAATGACTTTTTCATCTCCATCACTTGACATTCTCATGCCTGGTGTCCACCAGACTTAGTGTGGTCATTACTCACATATCCTTCTGCGGTATGGGTTCAACTGAATTATTCTACTGACAACTTTTTGTTGTTGAGGTCTGACAGCTGTTTTTAAAATACTTTTGGGGTTCAAAATCCAAAACTGATCTCCATTTTTGTCTGTCACTTCAGGTTTTTAAACCAAATTAGCCATGTTCTCTTAAAATATACATAGAATATATATATAGAATGCTAATAGAATTTAAAATGTCTTTGTTATAATAATCATGTGTATATATATATGTATATATATATATATATATATATATATATATATATATATATATATATATATATATGTATATATGTGTGTATATATATATATATATGTGTGTGTGTGTGTGTGTGTATATATATAAAACGCGAGCAATATTTAACACTATGGAGGATATGGATTTTGTAATTATAGTAAGAACAAAATTTCTATAATTCCAAAAAAGACAATACAAATGAGTTTTACAGACAAAAGTCTTCTAACAAAGAGTAAACATTAAAATAATAAGGAAATTATCAATAGAGAATCATAAAGAAATAAAAGAAACAAACACCTGAGGTAAAAAGCAATCTGTGAATATTATGAATTGGTAGACTAAGGCAAAAAAACAATTTAAATGCAGCAAAAACAGACTTTGGAATCAGCATGCCAATTTTAGTTTTAGGCAGTGTAAAAATGTTATTCAACAAATTTCAAAAAAATTATTGACCAGTGTTATTAAGTGACGAATGTTCCGTGTTCAGTTCATAAGATATTGGCTTGCTTTAAAAATACATATTCCTTGCGCGCCGCCTGTCAAAGGTTTAGAAGCACTTGTTAAAACAAGCTTTTTATTTGTAGTTTGAACTAGATGCCATTCTGTAGTTTGGTTTGCCAAATACTGAGCCCGCTCCAATGACTCTTGAAGATAAAGTAGGCCCCCATTGTGTTAAATGAGACGTCTGTTTTACCATAAAAGTATATTGATTTTGTGCCAATGGCACATGCACGACACAGATTGACACGAAGCTTGCGTTGATGGATCAATAAGAGTTAGGAGGAATCTTATTTGGAACATGTAGCCATTACAAGCACTACCGGTTTTGTGATCTTAATGGATTGCCGCGCAGATGAAGGTGGAGGAGCAACACGATGATGGCGAGAGCTCTTCAGAGCGCAGCATTTCTCGGTTGCTGACTGCCGTGGAGCGGGAGCTGCAGGTCGGGCGGGAGAAGGGCGACCCCACAGAACAAGGGCTCAGGGTCACCCTGGAGGATGTTGATCTGTGGAGGAAGTTTCAGCATCTCACCAATGAGATGATCGTCACCAGGAATGGACGGTCAGTAAGGGCTACGACATAAGCTATATAGTAATGAGATTAACTGGTGCTATCCTTTGGTTATGACAAATTATTAGAATGAGAATTTATTACTTCATTGTTTCCAAACTGGTGATTTATTCACTTTAAATGTATTCACCTACCTGACAGAACGATGAAATGCTCTTCCAAGAGTTGACAGAAGGCACAATTAACTGTGGGTTTTCTCCAGGAACTCTGGTTTCTTCCCACAACCCAAAAACATGCAAAGTAGGCTGGTTCAACACCCTAAATCGCCCCTAGGTATGAGTGTTAGCATGAATGGTTGCCGTATCCTTGTGCCCTGCGAATGGCTGGCAACCAAGTCAGATCGGATTCCTATAGTTGGCTGGGGTAGACTCCAGCACCCCCACATCTCCTGTGAGGACAAGCGGTTCAAAAATAAGCTTCAAAATCTTCTAGTTACTTATGGTTCCTTGTGGCTTGCTCAGTGTGTTAAGCAGTTTTACGGCTTATTCAATTTTTTGTTTGTCATGTTAATTGCTAAGCAAAATACTTGTTTTCAAGGTTCATCTCATTTTCTGAACCGCTCTATCCTCAGTAGGGTCGAGGGGGGTGCTGGAGCCTATCCCAGCTGACTTCGGCCCAGAGGCAGGGGACACCCTGAATTGGCGGCCATCCAATCGCAGGGCACAAGGAGACAAACAACCATCCACGCTCACACTCATACCTAGGGGCTATTTAGAGCGTCTGATCAGCCTACCATGCATGTCTTTGGAATGTGGGAGGAAACCGGAGTACCTGGAGAAAACCCACGCAGGCCTGGAGAGAATATACAAACTCCACACAGGTGGACCGGCGTGGATTTAAACCCAGGTGCCCCACTTTTAATAATAATAACTAATAACTACACATGCTGTAAGGGTTAGGGTTATACATATGTATGTATGTATATATGTATATATATATATATATATATATATATATATATATATATATATATATATATATATATATATGTATATGTATGTATGTTAAAAATGTTAGTTGACTTTCACAGCAAATTGAAAAAAAATCAATTGAAAGCAAATCTGATGATCCATATACATACTAGGTGTCTCATATCGCCAAGCACTTGGGGTCAGGGGAGCGTAAGATTCAAATGGTATTGAAGATAAAATGACCAAAAAAGATGCTTGAGGACACTAAGAATCAATTTGTTCACTTTAAATTAGTCTAAAATTAAATAATCTAAAAAAATGAGTCTGTATGAAGCATTATCAGTTATCTTATCTCACACATTCCAGTCGCATCATCCATGTAGTGTAATTACTCAATTTGTCATGTGCTTGTCCTAGACGCATGTTTCCCATCCTGAAGGTCAGCGTGTCAGGACTGGACCCGAGTTCCATGTACTCCTTCGTTCTCGACTTCATCCCGACTGACAGCTGCCGCTGGAAGTTTGTCAACCGTGAGTGGTTGGCGGCGGACCAGGCAGAAGGATGGCGAGAGGGGCGGGGCCACGGTGGTATCTACATTCACCCGGACTCACCCAACTTTGGAGCTCATTGGATGAAAGCAGTGGTGACCTTTAACAAAGTCAAACTGACCAACAAAGGCAACAAAGAAGGACAGGTAACCAAGAATAATGCAAATATCCCAACTTGCACTTAATAGGTCAATTTTATTTTTCTATTCTCTATGATAATGATTTCAATCATTTGGGGCTTTTGTTGTGTGGCATAGGGAAGGAGAGCGACTGTAATGATCCACTTCACCGGCCCTTCTCACGCACTTCACCTCCGCCCCCCTCTCATTACCACGGGAACGCTGGAAACACATTTTAATTGGTTGGCTGTTGCTTAATGCACTTCCTGTGTAGAGGTTGCTCAGACAGCACTCAGAGGCCACACAAACAAACACACACAAAGGGCAGTAATGCAGTGTTGGTGCGGAGATTTTAATGAAATAATTGCTCATCTTGTTTATGCATTATGGTAATTATGGTTTTCACCGGAAAATAATTCACCCTTCGTGTTTGGGATGAGAGTGAAGGAAAACAATATTCAAAGAACCCACACACACTCCAGCTAAACATTAAGCCAAGCTCCCAAATAGAAAATTGTTTGTTTTATCTTTTGTGTTTTCCAAGAGGGCAAAGATTGGATAATTGGGCCTTTTTAGAATTGGGTTTGAGATGGATTCTAAGAAGAGTGGTTTGTATAAAAAAAAGTTGGTTTTAGTCTGTGCACATAAAATACTAAATAAAGTGTTTTTGTGCCTGTCTTCCAGATCATCTTAAACTCCCTTCATAAGTACCAGCCTCATTTGCACATTGTCCGTGTGGGGTCTCAACATCATCTAGTATCTGACATTTCCTTCAAAGAGACTCAGTTTATCGCAGTCACCGCTTACCAGAATGAAGAGGTACAGCACCTCTTTATTATAATACATTGTTGTCAACCTCAAATTTAGTGTTTCACTGATACCAGAGTTAGTGCAGGTACGACAATAAAACATCGGTATCATGGGATTACAAGAAATAACGCACTGATACTTTGCAGTACGTAGTTTTAGAGATCCCGTATAATAAATAATGGTATTGGTGCAACACTAGTCAAAACTATAACCCCAAACCAAAAATATATATATTTTCTGTGCAGATCTCAGCTCTGAAGATCAAACATAACCCCTTTGCCAAAGCATTCCTGGACAACAAAGTCAGGTGTGAATCAATAGATAGGTTATTTTGTTGCATTTCCATTTTTATTGCTCATTATTGTAAGCATACTATATATTGAACACGAGTTGTTGTGACCAGGAACCCATGTGGGCACAGCTCGGCGGAACCTCCGGAGAGCCATGTCGGGGTTCCACCATGTGAGTGTGTACAGTAATCCCTCGATTATCGCGGTTAATGTAGACCAGACATGGCCACGATAAACGAAAAAAAACGCAAAGTAGGATCACCCCTATTTAAACAAATATATATATATATTTTTTTTACTCCAAAGTCCTAGTAGCAAGCGGAGGACAGGGGAGTGGCTTCCGCTTGCGTGTTTCAGCATGTATTTGCATTTTTATGAATTTACGGGGAAAAAATTAAATCCCCCCGAAAAAATCCGCGATGTAGTGAAACGGCGAAAGTTGAAGCTGCGATATTCGAGGGATTACTGTATTTTCATGAGCAATGTAAAATTGTTTTTAAACAATATTAGGACAAGTATTTAACACAAGTAAAGTGATTATATTTGATTGCACTTGCACTCCCACCCCTACCTGTTAACAATACAGTGGTACGTACCTCTACTTCCGAAATTAATTGGTTCCAAAACATGTTTCGTAACTTGGATTTTTCGTAAGTAGAACAGTACTTTATATGTATATTCTATCATTCGTTCCACGGTTCTCAATAAAACTAACAACTAAATCCTTTAAAAATTATTTAGATAATTGTCCCAATTTTTTATGAAAGATGAGAGAAACAGACAAACACGAGAGAAAATGAAGAAAGAAGAAAATAATTTATTAATGTATTTAAATGAATAATAAACATGCAAAAAAATTATATTCTTGCAGGAGTACAGTGCAGTGTAAGGACATTTCATTCGCACCAGTAATTTTAAATTAAGAATAGAGATTCTTTAACCACATGTAGGGAAGTTGTCAAGCAGATCAAAACCAACAGATCCGGAAAATGTACTTTCGCTTTTTGGGATTTCGTAACTTGGATCTTGTTTTTGTATATTGGAACAGTAATTTGCATATCAAAGGGTTTCTAACCTCTAAATTTTGTATGTAGAAGCAGTCGTAAGTAGTTGTACCACTGTATTCATAATATTTACCAGGGGTGCTCGATACGTCGAATGCGACTGTCTTCAGTCTTCAGTTAAAGACAAGCAAGTACTTACTTACATTTCTTCAGTTCTTTCTCTGTCTAAGTAGGCACCCTCACACCAAGGGTGTCTCCTAATTACATGGACAGACAGACAGACAGTCAGAATTAAATACTAGATTTTGGTGAATTACTAGGATTGTCAGGCAGTTGGGTATAGAATTTATAAACCCAAGTGCCTGACAATCCTGACTCAGGGGCATTCCCATTTACCATATGGTATCAGTCACATTATTACATTTCTGACCTCTGCATAAAACACCAGGTTGGTCTCTGTGTTCGCTGGGTAGAGGTGGTGCATTTCCTTACAGCGGAGGCATTTCGCTCCCATCCAATCATCAACACAGACATCGTGGTTATGCTGGACGACACGCTCCTTATCGCTACATGCCTCACCCCTCGCACCCCTCAGGTAACAGTAACAACGAATGGTGCTTTGAAAAACTCATCTCATCTCATTTTCTGAACCGCTTTATCCTCATTAGGGTCGCGGGGGGTGCTGGAGCCTATCCCAGCTGTGTCCGGGACAGAGGCGGGGGACACCCTGAATCGGTGGTCAGCCGATCGCAGGGCACAAGGAGACGGGCAATGCACACTCACACCCATAATTGGGGGCAATTGAAAGTTTCCAATCAGCCTACCATGCATGTTTTTGGAATGTGGGAGGAAACCGGAGTACCCGGAGGAAACCCACGCAGGCGCAGAACATGCAAACTCCACACAGATGCACATGACCTGGATTTGAACCCAGGACCCCAGAGCTGTGAGGGTGACGCGCTAACCACTCGCGCCACCGGGCAGCCTGCTTTGAAATACTATAGTGAATAAAGTTTTTTTTATTTTTATGAGCCAACATTCAGCCAATTTTTGCATATATACGAAGTAATTCTTCTAAACATGACTTCTTGACACGTGACTTGCTTAACCAAGGTAGGCCCTTGCTATTTCATGTTAAAAAACCTTTTGATTTGAAAATATTGTTGTATTTTTTTTCCAGTCCACTTTTTCAGCACGTCGTACAGAACATGCACTTTCACTGATTCTCGCCGTCAAAAACATTGCCATTTTTTCGACTTAAAAGTCCTATTCATTTACAATGGCAAAAATGCAATTAAATCTTTAAATTTCAACATGTATTTCATCCTACATGTATTATCCAATTTATATAATTTACACATTACAAATTCAGGAGATCAAGGCACATCAAGGTCGTTTACACGTTTTGCCAAAAAGGTGCGGTTTCACCAAAATTTGATCCCCCCCAAAGAAATCCTTATTTTTATAACAGCCGGAGTTACTTTCAATGGGAAAATGCCTGAATATCAACAGGATGTGACCTGGAAAATCTCTATAGGAAATAGCGAAAAAAAAAGTCCTGGAAGTGACCCTGAATTGCCTCTAAATGTGCTGAAAATGATGTGTATGTACCCTAAAATGAAGGCCCATAACGATCAGAATTGTTTGGGTGTCTAGCACCCTCAATGCCAACCCATTATTTGACCAGGAAGTCACTCAAAAATGCTCCAAAATTAACAGCAATGAGCAGAAAATTTCTGCAGAAATCGCATCTTCCAGTTTACCTGTCATATTTATTTTGTCTAGGTGTTCAAGTGTTATCAGATGGATGGAGCACTACCCCTTCAAATACCCTGACCAACAATGCCCCTACAACATCAGACTCTCCCAGCTCCAGGTCAGACCCTGCACACGATTTCGTATGACAACAAGAACAAAAAAAGCAATCCACTCATTGGCCGCATGTGTGTTCAGCCAGTATCCTTGTCTATGGGCGATTGGCTGCAGTGAGATGAGCCCATCCGCTTCGCCATGTGCCCTTCTGCAAGGTCCAATCAGCCGCGAGAACCCCGCACAACCTTACAACACTACTCGAGAAACTTGGAATGCGTGGCCTCCTGGGCCCACCCAGTCTTTTTAAAATGGCTCATGATTGGCTGAACAAAATTCACCATCAACCAGTCGATCTTAGTGGTTGAAGGGTTTATTATTACCATGTCCAGGTTAATGAAACTCACGATACAATCCTAAAAATGACAAAGAAGAAAGGCAACTTTTAAATATTTGTAAGAGTTGAGTTCTTCACCACCCATTAAGTATGAAATAAGGCAACAAAACAAAGATTTAGGCTTGTACCCTTTGCTAAATATTCGAATGGAAGTTCCTCCCAAACAGTAGGTTTAATTAACATCACAAGCAAATAAGAAATGCAGTGGGTTTTTTTTCAGAACCAGAGGCTGGTATGTGATACTTAGCCCTCCGAGCACCTTCTTAAATTTAGTGGTGCACTGTTAAAAGTAATGAAGGGCATTAGAATGCAGCCATAGTTATCTGCTGCCACAAAGAATAATGTGCCAATGCTGTGTATTATGTACATTTCGAAATTTAGTTTGCAACCGCTGGTTGCCTTTCCCAAGATGACCATGGGTTATCTGTAATTCCTAATGAATGTCGCCGAATAATAAGAGAAATGTAATTTTTTTTCAGGCTAGGAGAGGTTTAATTCTGGTAACTGTTGTTGAACGTGTTGGTTTAGCACTTGTATTCTCAATGTATGGGTAGATACTCAAATCAGGGGTCTTCAAACTGCTCGTCACTGGCCGCTGTGGGTCTTGGTTTTTGTCCCACCAGATCTGGCACAGACAGTATAATCAATTAGAATTCTGTTAAAGCAAGAAGTGTGTGAAAGCAACCATCTGACTACACTTGTCAGACACCAGAGTGGTAAAAAGGTGTTGTTCTGTTTGGTCGAAATGAATCTATAAAGATATTAGCTTTTTTAGAAGGAGGGAAACTGGAAAAATAGACTGGAGAACATTGCGCCCTCTGCTTTTATAAGTGTTTAGCACATGGGCTTTTATATGTTTTCAAAATATGTATCAGTACAGTACAGCTGGGTAGCGGAATCAGAGCCCAAAAAATGGTAGCGGTGCAACAGTACTTAAAGTAATAGTCATTTTTTCTGGACACAATACATTGCATCTTTTGTTTATTTTAAATATATATATATATATATATATATATATATATATATATATATATATATATATATATATATATATATATATATATATATATAATTACAATTGTAATCGTTTTTGTGACAAAAATACCTGGGCAATTATTTTAACGTAATGTTCTGTCAATAATATTTATGTCCTCTAAGAAATTGAGTTAGTGAACTATTGTAATATTTGTTGTGATATGTTTTTCCTGCTGTGTAATGTATTTTAAGTTTTGATGTAAAAACATACATTCATTTATTTTTCGAACTGGGGGGTGCTGGAGGCTGTCCCAGTTGACTATGGGCACCAGGTGGGGGACAACCTGAATTAGTGGCCAGCCAATCGTAGGGCACAAGGAGACGGGCAATGCACACTCACACCCATACTTGGGGGCAATTTAGAGTGTTCAACCAGCCTACCATCCATGTTTTTGGGATGTGGGAGGAAACTGGAGTACCCGCAGAAAACCCATGGAAGCCCAGGGAGAACATGCAAACTCCACACAGTGTGAACCTACCTAGGGTTGAACCCTCGACCTCCAGACTGATAGGCCGATGCACTTACCACTTACCAACGGGCCTCCAAGTAAAATGGTCATCGGTGAAAGTTATAATTGTAAATAATAAAAAGGTAATAGTGAAATCAAGAATTTTATATCATCACTTCCTTACTTTATTTGTTTCATTAATTAGGAAAAATAATACTTTGTCAAACAAACCTGTACATATTTGACAATATCATATTTACCTCATTTTCAGAGTGAGCTTGTCTATTTGTCTGATTTAAAATTACATTAAATGTGCGCAAAGGTTTGCCTAGGCGATCTACTCTGAATCTAACTATTTTTATTGTGATGTTTGTCAAAAAATGTTTTTTCCATTTTCCAGTGTTTCTGTGTAATAAAAATAATGATAAAAAAATAAATCTTTGGTCAGCTACTGAGGTGTTGGCTTAGATTCTTTAGAAAACTCAAGCTTTTAAGAATTGCTAATAAACGATTACCAGGAAGACTGGGAAATCTAGACCGCGTGTATACAACCAGTTAGTGACAAGAACGGACAGAAGAGGGCAGCATTGCGTCTATGTGCATCTCGAAGAAGAATTGTGACCCAGGAATGTATTCAGTTCACGCTACGATCCGGATGTTAATGTTAGTGAAACTTCATTTAAATGCAATTTGTTGGATAGGATGTTACAGTAAGGGTATGATTTTAGAGCAAATGAATATATAGGTTTTTGCAGAGGACACTTACAGTACAAATTGTAAGTATAAATTGTTAATATCTATTTGAGAAACTATATCTATATGAGAAACTACATGAAAACAACAAAGAGCTAACGCTTAAAGTTCGAAGTGCTACTCGCATAGAAAGCATTAAGTAATTTACATTAATACAGAATTTCCATTGAGTAATACATAAAAAAAATAACAGTTTCATTATACAGATCACGACGATTCTGTTATTAGTTTTTATAACGATTCTGTTGGCATAGTACACCACTATGAACTACTCTTGCTCTGTTCCCTGAACTGACCAGTCATTTCTACTTAACTGTGGATTAAAAAAAATAAACGTGATTCTCCACAGGGTGCGGCTGTGCATAGACAGACATTATGGCTCACATCACCATCAACCAGTACCTGCAGCAGGTAATACTGACCACCGTCTGTTTAAATTAGTGCTGTGCGATGTGACAAAAATTCTGGTTTCATGATGCGTGCTCAAGGGCGGATCTTGGGGGGTGCTTGTCTTGCGGCTGCACCCGGGTTGGGGGGGAGTGTCAAAAAGCAACGCAAAAACTAACAAAAACGCAAATTTACCTTTGAAGGCAGGTACAAGTCTATTCAGGGCAATAATCACAATAAACTGGCAAAATATCAATAGATCATTTTGAGAATATAAATTGTCATCGTGCAGCATTAGTCTAAAACCAAACATCAATAAAGTGCATTGGCCGGATGTGTTTTTGTCCTTTTCCAGGCCTATGAAGCCATTGACAACCAGAATGGGGCAATTTGTGCTGAGCTGCTGTCCTTTAAACACCCCCACGTAGCCAACCCCAGGCTCCAGGTGTGGCTCAACCCACATGTTGATTATGTGTTAAACCACAAATGAACTGAAATAAAGCTTGTGTTTCAGCTTGCCAACCCAGAGGACAAATGTCAGCAGGTTCTTGAGCCACCGTACGACGAGATGGTGGCTGCTCACCTGAGGTGTGCTGCCGTCTATGGGTTCCTGAAATATTGACAAATGATCCTAGTGTGTGACTCACGGTAGTCTTTCATGTTTGCCAGGTGTACGTATGCCGTTGCCAATCACGACTTTGTAGAAGCCTACAAGTTCCAGACCCTTGTCGTCCAATATCCTTGGTGATGGCATTAGTAGTCCATCAATTATTGGGACAATGTCACAAATAGCGGCCCGGCAGCTGAGTGGTTAGCGCATCAGACTCACAGTGGGAGTCCTGGGTTCAAATCCAGGTCGGTCCACCTGTGTGGAGTTTGCATGTTCACCCTGGGCCTGCGTGGGTTTTCTTTGGGTTCTCCGGTTTCCTCCCATATTTCAAAGACATGGACGGTAGGTTGATTGGACACTCTAAATTGCCCTTAGGTATGAGTGTGAGCGTGAATGGTTGTTTGTCTTCTTGTGCCCTATTGGCTGGCAAGGGTTAGGATAAAGCGCTTCAGAAAATGAGAAGAGATGAGGTGAGATGTCACAGATAAAGGTTGAAGTTTGAATTTGACACTCTCAGTTGGCCTCCTTGATTTTTCACATCCTTTCTGAGGGCATTTCAGTCCCACAAAGAGGAGAACTGGTGAGTGGAAGCGGATTAAACACATGGCAATGATCAGCAGCCAGTTGAGTATTTTCTCCTCTTTTTTATCTTTCAGGGCATTGCCTGTGATGTTCACAGTCACTCTGGATTTGAGGATATTTGCTAACAATGTAAGATTTTATTTTTGCCATCTCATCAAGGATTTGGGGGGGCTTATTGAAATGTAACATGTGTGTTACCAGGCTGAGCAGCAGTTGCAGCGGAAGGGCAAAGGTCAACCGGGTGAGATGCTGGAAAAAGCTGCCGAGCAACTCATGAGCTGCTTTCGAGTTTGTGCCAGTGACAAGTCAGTAATTGTGATAATTGTTATCACTGGAATTTCGGTTTCACAGTAAATCTGCAACCAAATCTATTTTTTGACAAAATCGCTATTAAATCAACAGAGCAATATATTTGCTTGTGTAGCTCACTACACATACAATTTGCTAGCTCTGGCTAGTACACTGTCTCACTATCGAATCATAGGGTGTGAAAATTCTGACGTTTCCGTGTGCCTGGTAGATGGCTTTGGCGTCGCCAACTCGAATTCTGATTGGTTAAAGTAACCAAACAGTCCAACAGTTACTCAGAACTGATTGTGAAGGCTTCTGGGTAGATTTCCGACCCTGGCAAAAAATTGTGATTGGTTAAATACTTAAATATGAACACACTATCTGGAAGCAGCACAACTTGGGAAAAGCAATGAAATGATAGACAATACTCTTAATATAAGTACTTTTTTAAAATTATGAAGTGGGGGAGGAAAAATGCCTTCCTTTTTAAATGGTTTCCTTTGATTTAGGTGTAGAAATATTTTATATGAAAAAGTGAAAACATTTGATGTGTTTTCTATTTTTTTGTTCTTTATTCTTTTATCATAAAGCATAAAAACTAGAACAAAGGAGAGTAAATATACTATCATTTCTGTTCACTTCGGTGAAAGATGATTCTCTTTAATTAATTTATGTGGAGAATGATGCCATTACATAGAGTAGTAGTTACAATTCTTTCATTCCATCTTTGTTTTGTGCATAGTTTTTGGTTCCCATGCACATTAACAGCTAAAATGTAATGCTTGGAGTAAATAAGATGTCTATTTGTCAACTAATCGCAAAAATAATCAGTGATATATCGACTGTAAAAATATTTGTGGCGATCTTTGTGTGAATTGAGCTTGAAAGTGTGTTGACACCTGGCCCTCTTCACCTGATTCTTATTTTTGTATTGAATTGTGACTTTGCAGTCGAGCTGGAATCGATGACTCAAAGAAGTGGGGCATGATGTTTTTAAGCAACCAACTCTTTAAGATCTACTTCAAGGTCTCAACTTGGTTTTTTTTTGTGTCATTCAAAGTTCTAATGAAGCACCTTGACCCCTTTCTTTGATTCACATTATATCCTCTTGTCTCAACTATCATCAGATCAATAAACTGCATTTGTGCAAGCCACTTATCAGGGCCATCGACAGCTCCAACCTGAAGAACGACTACAGTCCCGCTCAGAAGGTCACATACAAATACTATGTAGGTCGCAAGGCCATGTTTGACAGTGACTTCAAACCAGGTAGCTTTTAAGATATCACACCTCAGAAAAAATGTCCCATTTCAATACATTTTGTGTTTCTGCGCCCCCATAGCTGAAGAGTTTCTCTCCTATTCCTTCCGACACTGCCATCGCGCCAGTCAAAAGAACAAGAGAATGATTCTCATCTACCTCCTGCCTGTCAAGATGTTGCTGGTTAGACTCACTTTTTTAAAGTTATATTAGATTAGAACTTTATTTCATCCCGTATTCGGGAAATTTCTTGGTTGCAGTAGCAAAACAGACACAAGACACACAAGACATTGTAGACCTAGGTAAGAAACTGGAGCCACACACAGCGAGTCCACAAGGTGGACCTTCTGCAGACTAAGACTGAGGTTACCACACAGTCCCTCAGTAGTCTGGAGGTTTTAAAGATCATAACTATGTTCAAACTAGGCGGCCCGGCGGATGAGTGGTTAGCATGTCAGCCTCACAGCTCTGGGGCCCTGGGTTCAAATCCAGGTCGGTCCACCTTTGTGGAGTTTGCATGCTCTCTCCGGGCTTGCGTGGGTTTTCGGTAGGCTGGTTGCACACTCTAAATTGCTAAAGTGTGAATGGTAGCCTGTCTTCTCGTGCCCTGCGATTGGCCGATTCAGGGTGTCCCCCGCATGGTGCCCATAATTGGCGGGGATAGGCTCCAGCACCCCTCACGAACCTTGTGAGAATAAGCGGTGGAGAAAATGAATGAATGTTCAAACTATTCTTTCAACTGGAAGTGGACCTGCTTTGTGGGTGCAGGTTTTCATTTCAGCCAAACAAGTGGACTCCTTTTCACCCATCTGGTGTCTTCCGAGTGATTAGTGAGTTGATTGCAGTCAGGTGCTGCTTTTTTAAAGCAAACAATTGTCATATTGCGTGCACTGAATCATTCAAAATGAAAACCTGCACGGAAAGCAGCTCTTCATAGACTGGGTTGGAGATCTCAGTACTAGAACCTTTGTTTGCTGATCCTTTAGGGCCAGATGCCCACGCTTCAGCTTCTGGAGAAGTACGACCTCCTGCAGTTCGCTCAAGTCACCAAGGCTGTCAGGTAAGGTTTGCTCTGTCAGCCCTCCAGTTCAAATGCAGCAAACGTTAGTAGCATACAGACTTTTGAAACAATCATTTGTCATCCAGGAATTATTTTTTTATATTGATAACATACAAGGATATTAAAATGTTTTCTCATAAAGCACCAGTAGACCAAAGAAAAAAAATTAAGTTAAAATATTTTTCGCAAACAAACCAAAGAACTTCCCACCCACATATCTTTATTATTATTTGAGTCATAAAGGAATCCACTTTAAAAAGTAAAATATACATTATATATTTAAAAAAAATTGTACCCACTTGGGGAAAACCAAATTACCTGCTCAAGAGAAATATTTCTTCTAATCACATGTATTCTTTCATTGCTTTTAAAATAATGTGTATCTATGTGTAGGTTGTTGGCTATCTTTTGGTTTGAAGACAATGTCTGTGGAATTTACGCTTTTGCATCACTAATTCAGTTACCCAAGTAGGGGGGGCCCCAAAAGGAGACAGAATAGTTCCTGCTTATTGTGATGAGCACCGGAAGTTCACACCTTTTTGTTTTCAACTCATCTCTTTGGAACAGGACATGACTTGAATTACACCCACATGTTCATTTGGATATAATCTTAAAAGTGGACGTTCCTTGAGAGCAGGGCCCTCTCTAAGACCCGGAAGCCACTGAAGGGTGGAAGGAGAGGGGTCCCAGACTGGTCTGTATTTGTCCATGTGTGTTTTAATTTGTGTTATTGTTCTGTGTTATGTTTTCACTTTGTGTTATTGTCTTGGAATCAAGTTTGTACCTTCTTCTGTCCACCTAGAAGAAGCCGGCCTAGCTGTTCATTGCAGCACACAAAAAATAGCTCTCTTCTACAAATTGGCGTTGTCGGCGGGATTCAAATCTAAAGTCAGATCCGGCACTGCGTTCTCTGATATTACAGGGTGCGTCACAAGCGTCATTCCCACGTTACTACTTTAAAATGCGCACAGAATCCAAATCTAACGTTGTCAGATCCGGCACTGCGTTCTCTGACATTACGGGATGCGTCACAAACGTCATTCCCATGTTAGTCAATTGACATTCAATCCTCTTTGGGGCAGTTGATTTTAAGACAAAACAATGTATCCTACCTTTATTCCATGAAACACCACCATCTGTCACCAAGGAGGTTTGAATTCAGAGCCGTTCTTCCATCCACAGAGAATCCTGCCGACAACGCCAATTTGTAGGGGAGCTATTTTTTGTGTGTGCTGCAATGAACAGCAAATTCTTTTATTCTCTCAGGTGGACAGAAGAAGGTACAAACTTGATTCCAAGGCAATAACACAAAGTGAAAACAGAACATAGAACAATAACACAAATTAAAACAGACATGGACAGAACATTTGAACAAATACAGACTAATCTGGGCCCTCTCGGGTAACTGAATTAGTTATTGATAGGATTATTAATAGATGTACTTTAATAAAAACAGAGAGACATCGTTGACATATTCCAGCGTTGAAACTTGGAAGTGAGAATCGTCCTGGCTCGTCCTCGCCACCGTGACATTCTGAAAAAACGGCATCCTCTGTCCATTTAGTCGCGCATAATCAAAACACTTAAGGTAATCTGATTCAAACAATTGCATAAGCTAACCGAATAACACCATTAAGGCATACCTGTCAACCTCTGCCGATAACTGCCCTTATAAATGATTATGATTCCCCTTACAAACCCCCAAAAAACCTTACAAACACCTTACGAGTCGTACGGTGTTTGTAAGGTTTTTGGGGGGTTTGTAAGGGGAATCATAATCATTTATAAGGGCAGTTATCGGCAGAGGTTGACAGGTATGTTAAGGTCAAAAAACAACTGCCACAACAATTGCATATCAGGTCGGAAACCAAAAACACCTGCGTAAGAATTTGCACAAGTAAGCATACAACGTGACCCGGGCGGATCGGAAACCAAAACAACTGCATAAGAATTTGCACAAGTAAGCATAATAACTTCATATAAGGTAAACCGGGCGACAGTATTTTTAAACAATATGCGAGTATTTTCGGAAGTTGATTCGATTATCGCCATCTGCCGGAATCCAAGTCAAAGCAATTTAAGTGTCCTTCACAGATCTTCATTGCGAACTCAGATCAACAGTCCTCGGCCTGGAACATGGTGATCTGTCCGGTCAATAGTCCTGAAAACAATTAAATGTCCTCGAAGCCAGCTGCCCTGTAGAGTGACCTCGAGCTTGCTCGGTCCCAAATTAAAATAAAGCTCCTATACATATTAATGATTAATGCACACATAATAACATCTCAGAATAACCCCAACAGTTAAGCAAAAGTATAAATTCCAAAGACATTCTGTCTCAAAACCAAAAGATAGCCAATAACCTGCATATAGATATATACACATTATTTTAAAGCAATAAAAGAATACATGTTATTATAAGAAACATTTCACTTCAATTGTCTTTGGAATTTTAGCAACTCAGCACAATGGCTAGGCAATATGTGACGAGTAATTAAAATAGTTGAAGATAACTCACATTTCATTGGGTAAAAAGTACTAGCATTTAAAAATGTCTGAGGAAATATACAAATCCTGTTGGCATGTTTCCTTTTTTCAATTGTCTTTTTCCACTTTGTTAAACAAAATTCACATACAATTAAGATGTTATCTTTTTTTGTATGCTTGTCAAAATGGGGTTGATGTTGAGGTTGGGGTCCTTTCTAAAACTGAGAGAATCTACATGTTAAAGCCTCTCATACAGTGCTAACCACTGTGCATATTTAATTTTTAGAGAGATAGATATTGCTATTCACGACTGTGCTTGGCAGTGACGGAAACCTGCTGTTATTGAATGAAGCTCTTTCTAAACACGAGACCTTCTTCATCCGTTGTGGCATCTTTCTCATCCTGGAGAAACTCAAGATAATCACATATAGGAACCTCTTCAAGAAAGTGTAAGCATCACCTCTACCCCCGGCCACCGGCAGAGAGTCCAACTGGTCTGTTGCGTTCAGGTACCTGCTGCTGAAGACCCACCAGCTTCCTTTGGACACCTTCTTGGTGGCCCTGAAAATGATGAAGGTGGACGATGTGGACGTGGATGAGGTGCAGTGTATCCTGGCGAATCTAATCTACATGGTAGGTGGCCGCAAACGGACATGCCACCCCAAGGAAAGCTGACGTGGTTCATCTCCTAGGGTCACATCAAAGGTTACATCTCACATCAACACCAGAAGCTTGTGGTCAGCAAACAGAATCCCTTTCCCTCACTGTCTACAATCTCCTAATGGATTGGACCTCTCGCAGCGTCATCAGCAGGAACGAAGTTAATCCAAAAGTTAAATACAAATCTTTTCTTTTTTTAATGTGTGTATGGCTAATCAGGAATTAAAAGATGTTTTTGTATGCTATGCTTCACTCTTGAGCTTTGTTCTATTTAGCCAAACCTGCTGGTTGGATTTTACTATTTGGATTCAGATAGAGCAGGAATGTTTTCCCGGGTTTTTTTTTTTGGAGGGTAGCACGTTTAACATTTAACACCCAATTTTCAGACTAAGTGTACTCAAGATTTTAATGAGCGCTGTCAAAAAGTTAGTTTATTTTTATAAGCACTACCTAAATACTGGTACATTAACGCATCAGTGGCCTGCATCTGACTTAAAAAAATCTTTTAACTTTCTGATAGCTTTATTCCTGCAATTATGTTTCTTTTATGGATTTGTTGTGTGAGTGTTGAGCAATTTACTGCAGCAGTATAATTCAGTTATAGCATTTTCCAACTAAATATGTGTGAGATCATTAAGAACAATTAGAATTCAAACAATATGCACTGGATTATAACACAGTTTTTGGGGTGAAATTCCCGAGTACGGGATAATAAAGTTTAATATAATGTAATCTAAATCATGGATTTTATGTCTGCCTTGGTCACAAAAATGACTATTCACAATTTCAAGTATTACACAAAGGGAAACTCAATTCCCATTTAATTTGACCACATCTAATTATTTAGCTTTCATCTATCAAGCTTGATTAAAAAACTTTTTTTTCCTAGAGCAAATTGGTTCAGTTCCATAAAGGTCAGCTGGGACAACACTCGAGACCACAGATGCAAAACATTGTTTTATGTATAATACACTCAAACAGATGTTTGATTACATTCCAAAATTACAACTTGTCTTGACTTTTCATAACATTGAAATGTTGCAAATAACATTTGGAACACACATTTTCCCGTCTTGATTTCAAAAGTTACGGATCTATTGGTTTTATACATGTAAAATTGAGCTTTATTCTACATTAGCTACAATGACCCCCATATGGAAGCCAGAACTGCAGTACAGTGGTACCTCGAGATACGAGCTTAATTCGTTCCGGGACTGAGCTCATATGTCGATTTTATCGTAACTCAAACGAATGTTTCCCATAGACATGAACTAAAAACAAATTAATTCGTTCCAACCGTCTGAAAAAACAGGATATTGGATTGGAAAAAAAAAATTTTGTTCTAATTCGCCATCTATTAACAAAGTAACGAATAACTAGTGGTTTAATAGTACACTAAAATGTGTTTAATAGAACTAAAATTTGACGGATTTCGCGGAAGGGAGAGAGAGTGACAGAGAGAAGGGGGACTTTCCACGGCAACGCGATCGTAACATAACATAAACAAATTTAAATGAACTTGGATTACGATGCAGACACAATCAAAAATAAATTTATTCTAACCTTACACTAAACTTAATTCTAATTCTGTTTTAAATTTTGATACCTTTCTTCCCCCAGGTTGGCTCTATTTGCCCCGCCTCCACCCTGACTTTCAGATGCAACCATTTTGAGGATTGTTTGCTTTTGTCTTTCTTCCCTTCAAAATATTCCCAAAATGATGCACACAAATGTCCTCACAATAGGATAACACACGACTGCTTGCCAACGAGAAGTAGTATATATAACTCTCGTATTAGCGATCGCCTCGCCATTCGCAATGACTAACAGGAAAAAAAAACTGAAAAAATGCAATGCTCCGTACAGGGCTCGTAGAGACATTACACAAGGGAGTTGCGGGAAGAGAGACAGTGCCCACGATGTTCTTATGAGCAGCCTCTAGCGTTCGCTGTCTGCTCGTATACCAAAATTTGTCTCGTTTCTCAAGATAAATATCTGCCCAAAATTCTACTCGTATCTCAAATTGCTCGTATGTCGAGGTACCACTGTACCTCGAGATACGAGCTTAATCCGTTCCGGAACTGAGCTCGTATAACGAGATTCTCGTAACTCGAGCGGACGTTTTCCATTGAAATGAATGGAAAACAAATTAATTCGTTCCAGCCCTCTGAAAAAACACCAAAAACAGGATATTGGATTGGAATTTTTTTTTATTTCTTCTAATTTGCCATCTATTAACAAAGTAACACATAACTAGTGGTTTAATAGTAATAAAATGTGTTTAATCTAACTAAAATTGGGCAGATTTCGCCGATGGGAGACAGAGACGTTTGGGGGCGTGGGCGGGGGGTTCCTTTTTTTTCCCACGACAACGCACTCGTAAACGGAACAAACAAATTTAAATTAACTTGGATTAATATATACAGACACTCAAACATACGTTTAATGTAACTTTACACAAAACTAAATTCTAATTTTGTTGTAATCTTTTGTTACCTTCGTTTTTCGGGTTGGCGGTTTGCCACGCCTCCGCCCTCACGTTCGCTATCGATGGACTGTTTGCTGTTGTATTGCCTTCTAAATATTCCCAAAATGATGCACACAAATGTCCTCACAATAGGATAACGCACGACCACTTGCCAACGAGAAATAGTCTTTAAGGAACGATCGCGGGACCTTTCCTAAGAAAGAATAACAGGAAATGACATAGCTGAGCTTCCCACGTAGTGATTGTGGGTAATGAAGTTTTATTCTGAGAAAGGTTGCCATTGCCTAGGGGTAATATGTGCAGGAGTATACTTCATTACCCAGAAAGCCCTCTTTTTGCATGCGCGTTGTGCGTTTCCTGGTCGTATGAGAAACTCGTCTGAATTAATTAGTTCCGTGCTCGTAAATATTGTTATACACGAAAGATATGCAAAAAAGACCTGGCTTGGTCGCATCACGAAATTTTGACCGCATAACGGGCGAATTATTCGATCGAAATTTCCCCTGTAAGACGAGCATTTTGTATGACGAGCGGTCGTATGACGAGGTACCACTGTATATGACAAAAATGACTCCAGACATACAAATTCTTCAGCAATGTACAAATACAAACATGACACTAAAAGCGGAGGGACTCACAAGTTGTCTCACTGAAATTTCGTTTTAACTGTGTGGTCTTGTGACTCAGTGGCCGCTAGAAGCTGTCTGATCCAGAGCACGTGTCTGGATACTTTGGTGAAAAACAGCCCGTTCCCCGCACAGCCTTTAGGAGGCACTATGAGGGTCCCTGTGAGAAATGCCGTCCCTCTCTCCATTGTGGCGAGCGGCGTAGCGGGCAACAGACCGCCGCATTGCCAAGCAGGTGAACTTCCAGTAGTGTTGGATCCATCTTTGGCAATCTTTTGACCCCGCCTCACTAATTTTTCAGTCCGTCCAGTCACGCAGAACATTTTATTACTCAGTGGGACCGAAACGTTGAGCTGGGCGCGGCACTCGTCCAAACTCATGTAAGTGAAGTTGGAGTCTAAGGATTGGTTCATGGTGGCCAAAACCCCGACCTTCTTCGAATACATTAGGATGTTTTCAGAGAAGTCTTTGTTGGGTAAACAAATGTGGTGGAGATTCGGGCCGAAGGACATGGGGCTTGTCAACTCTAGGAAGGCCAAGTCGTTGTTGTGGTGGTGGGGACGATAATGTTTGTGGATGTGCAAAGCTTTAACGGACATCGTCCTGTCGCCTGTACCTGAGAGAAAAGCAGCACAGCTCTATTAGGGATGATTGTCCTTCAGCAATTTCATGTCACAAGTGCTGACTTAATAAAGTTTGCTACCAGCGATGACTAAAAAATTGGAGGGTTGGGGGTCAGATTCACGTTTGAGGCAACTGGCAGCAGTCAGGATGGAACGCCGACCCAGTAGAACGCCGGCGCAAATCTCAGTCCCCCCGCTTCCCAGCAACAACGCCTGCAGACAGACAACGGGAAATGACATACCGATACTCCGTGTTGGTATCGGCACACAACAGGTCGATTTTTGGAAGAAGACATACGGAGACACAAAAAGACAGATTGAGGCTCTCAGGGTCGATTCTCACTCCAGCGTGCTTCATTGCAAAAAGTGACACCCTCTTGTTATCTGACTCCATTTTTAAATCCTTTTCCAAGCAGGCAAAATACCGATACCGCCACCCCCCTTGCTAAGAACAACTGTTGAACACAGAAGCAATTGTTTATAAAGCATATATCCTGCAGTTTATAACGCAAACACTTTGATCAGTGTGCGCAAAGCCAAACTTGCAAGTTCATATTGGTAATAGCACTTTTTGAGTATGTGCTAGAAGGGCTCACTTGAATACAAAAATGTTTTGGCATTCATTGGCTACATAATTTCTTGCATTACTTCACTGTTCTAAAAATATTGCTATCAGATTGGAAGTAATGTGCGCACTGAGAAAGAAAAAGATTTTTTCAAGACATTTTCTGCATTTTGATTCCTAGGTGGAACTTGTAGTTAAGGTTTGTTTATTATTTTAATATAAAAAAGATATATTGGGCAGCCATGTTGTGGTTGACACGTGTGCCTCATAGTTCTGAGCTCAAGGGTTCACCCTGGTTTTCTGCCCTTCCTGTGTGGAGTTCCTCGTACATTTCTCTGGATACTCTAGGTTCCAGTGGCGGTCCGTGCATTTTGGGGTAGCGCCTTCTGCTATTGGAATCAATCCAACCCTCAAAAACTATTTTATGGCTATAAAACCTCTACAGCAGCTACAGCTGCGACACATAAAAAATCATCCATAATAACCTCATACAATTGAAATATTATTTAGGAATATGGCCATATGTTACTAACCAAAAATCCTTTTTAACCCTACACAATATCCATCCTCCTTTCTTTCCTCCTTCTTTTCTATCGGCATCGAGGCTAATGCTGAAAGTCAAGCCTGTCCTGTCGTGTTTCTGACATAGTCCGTCTTGAAAATGGCTTTAAATCAACACAACAATATATTTGCTTGTGTAGCTTGCTCCAAATACAGTTTGGTAGCTCTTTTTAGTTAGCCCACTGAAACTGGCGCACACACCCTTTTCCCGGCTGTAACAGGGTTGCTAGCTTCGGAGTTGACCGCCCTTTCTTAAAGATGTCAATTTTTTTCTGGAAAAGTCCGTCTGGAAAATAGCTTTGTGAGCAAATCTGCAACCAAATCCTTTTGTCTGCCATTGTGGGTGGAGTTTGCGATCTCTGGCTTCCTCACTATGGCTTTGGCCCGTCTACTCTCTATAGCTAGCCAATCATAGTTGGTGAAAGCAATGACGAGGAAGCCAGAGATCGCAAACTCCACCCACAATGGCTTTGGCCCGTCTACTCTCTATAGCTAGCCAATCATAGTTGGTGAAAGCAATGACGTATCCCAGCCAGCAAAATGGCAATGCCTGCGAAAAATCATTGTGGTGATGCCAACCCGAAATCTGATTGGTTAAAGGCAACAGTCTTGTTTAATGCAGCAGAGCCCGCAGAACTGATTGTGAAGGCTTTGAGGCAGATTTCTGATCCTGGCAACAAATAATGGCTGAAATGTGATTGGTTAAATACTTCAATATGAAAACACACATCTGGAAGCAGTGCAACCAGGGGGGAAAGCAATGAAAGGAAGCTAACAGACCATTTGGAATAATAAGTATTGATGGACAAAATATAATATATGATTCAGATATTTCTTAGGCCAGGAGAGAAGGCCTTGAAGGCCCTGACGGCCCGCCACTGCTAGGTTCCTTTTATATGGCAAAAACAAGTGTTGTAGGCTAATTGAACACTGAATTCTCCATATGTGAGTGTGTGCGAATTGTCGTTAGTCTCATCGTGCCCTGTGATTGGCTACTTGGGTTTTATGACCAGCCCAGTTAGTCTTACCTGCCAGGGACAATTTCCATGGTGACACATTGTTTCTGATTGATGGGAGTCTGGAAGCCTTCCGCAAGGAAATTCCACTGTGAAAAATACAAACGTCAATTGTTTAGTTTTGTTTTTTTGCAAATGTGAATATGCCATCATCGATGTAGAGTGGGACCTTCCGGAAGGCAGCTTCGTCCATCGCTATGCAATTTGAATCCCGGCACGCAGGAGCACACAAAGTTGTGGTAGTTTGCCGCACAGAGCTGGTGGCACACATTGGGGCCTTCCGTGGGACAGGAGACCCTTCCTGAAACGCAATCCCTGATGAAGCAAGATGATGGGAAAGCCGAGAAGGCATTTGAACCATCATCTGAGTTTACCTGCTACTAACTGAGGTGCTGTTTGTGGCTCCCCGTCATCTTCCTGGCTGACCAAGTCTGGTTCAGCCAATTGACATGTATTTCCATAGAAGGGGTTGGTACAGGAGCAGTGGAATCCAGCCACCGTTTTACTGCAGTTCCCACCATTAAGGCAGGGGTTGGGCTGGCAACGGCCTCTCACTATGACAAACCAAAATAAAAGGGTCGGCCTTCGTGAGTGCATTTTAATCTCAGGTTTGCTTTAATAATGTTGTTGTGTGACTGAAGCAGCTGAGGCAGCATGGATTGGATCACTTAACAGCAGAGGTGAGAGGAATTCACACAGTCCAGAATGTCAAAGATACAAGGAAGTCTTGAATCCGCATTTACTGTGGCAAAAGGTTAAAAAAAAAACAAGAAAGCAGACCGACTACTCTAGAAGTCAAACAGTCACGAACAAAGTATTCAGTTGAATGAAGGCGAGATAAAAATGATGGTGGCCTTTACCTACATCTAGCTAATGAGCTAGTGATTCAATCAATTATCATGTTGAGCATATTTATTCAATTGTAAACAAGTACTTTTTTTTCTGTTTTTCAGCTGAATTAAAAGAACATTTTTTAAAATGTTCCTTGTTGCAATTAGTGTGCTATCAATTAACTATGTATGGATTTATAGCAGGGATCTCCAACCACTGGTTTGTTAATCGGTACTGGTCCACGAACCACTTGGTGCCGGTCCGTCAGAGTAATAAATATTAACATCTTCAATCTTGCCCTCCTACGAGTCATAACAATAATAATAGGTAATTGCTATTATGCTTAGAATTTTTTTTTTCTTTTCGCTAGCATGTGGCTGGAGTGACATTTGGACAACTTTTGGAGTGATTGTGTTTAATAATTGTCCAATTTCTGTTATGTCATGCCTTAATGTTTGTTGCAACTAGTTGAGTGCCGAGTTGCCTTTTTTTTCATGCATTCGTCTTCCGAACCGCTTATCCTCACAAGAATCGTGGGGGTGCTAGAGCCTATCCCAGCTAAATATGTGCACTAGGCGGGAAACACCCTACCGGTGGCCAGCCAATCGCTGTAGTCCCCATTTTGTCTCAATGAAATCTTGTACTCATGGCAGCCATTTCAGTTCTTTGTAATTTGGTCCTTGTATGCAAATGTTCCTGCTTCATTATGTCACCTAAAAGTGGTGTTGTTTCCTTACTATGAAAGTGGTAAGAACCACTCCAAAAAAGTGTTTTACTTTTGTTTAATTAGACATGAAATAATGTTTAAACCTAAGAACGTCATAATAAGGCAACCTGCAACGTGACTTCGTTCTGTGAATGTACATCAAAGATGATTAAGAAATGTTGTCCAAAATGCACGCGCATGCCAACATGTTATGATTTATTACCTTGCTAGTGCCACAGTTTGAGAATGGCAGTTGAGTTTCCTCCCAAAGATAGACAGACACACTGACAACAAAATGATATTTGTGATTGAACTTACCATCGTAGGTCTTCCAGAACTTGATCTGTGGAGATTTAAACTTTAATTGGAATAAAATTATATGAAAAGGAAAAAGTAAGAATGAAAGGCTAGTGATTGGACCGACCGTCATGTCGTTGTCTTCAAAGATTTCCCTGGCTTCCTCAAACGTGCAAAGTTCTTCATGACATTCCCGCTCTAGGTTTCCTTGTAGGATCTCCTCTATTAGGAAATGGTTTGCCCGTTTGGAACGCAGGAAAATACTTTGCGCTCCTGGTGCTTTCACAAACACTGAAACACCACATGAAAATACCATCAGGATTAGGTGGTAGCTGTTTATTTTCTGCTGTTTTGTTTGCTTGCAACTGATGATCCACACAAACATACTTTCAAATTCAAACTGCAGTGGTCTATCGTTAACCTACGCATCAAGAACATCTGAATTACAGTAAACCTTTGAAAGAAATATCGAAAACAATACAATGAAAGACTAAGTATGGCATTTGAAATTTGAATTGGATTAAGTAAAGCTGACATCAGTAAACTATAGTTTCCCCTTCCCCATGTATTTTTACTTTTAAATTCTGAGTACGGCTCTTTTAAAAAAATATAAATTGTTTATGGCTCTCTCTGTCAAAAACCTTCCCGATCCCTGATCTAGTGGATAATATTAGCAAACCCATAGTGTGTCTAATGGCTTGTTTTCTGTTCAGTCTTCATCACCAAATGACGTCTTTGTGTTGTCTTCCTTCAGACGATTTAAGGGAGGTCCGAGAAGTAAACAGAAGTTTCTCAAGAATATGAACAATTCTTACCGTCTGCTTTGGCGAAGACCTGAAGGACACATGCAAGCAAGGTGAGCGAGAGGAGACGCAGTCCAGGTAGCGCCATGACATTGAGTGATTACTATCTAGTGTCGTCACATCTCGTTTGTGAAGCTCTAGCACCGTTGAGACCACATCACATGGTCCTCCATGATTCCCACGTGTCCCAGGGTTGCCTCCCGAATGTGTCTCTTCGTCACGTGTTCACATGTTGAAATCAAGTTCAATTGATGGGAACTTTGTGTTCAAGGACTTTGACCTCTCAAAACAAGCAACAGCTCTGTTTATTCTTTTTATTTACTGAGGGTCAGCTCTTGATTCCAGCCAAATAAGCACCATACAATTCTTTCTCCTAGTGTCCTTAGATCACAATTTTTAAAAGGAACACGCTATTTAACTTTGCATGCACACACTTTTCTCGTGTTTAAGGAATTGAGAAATACACAAACTCAAAAGATTTTTTTCTTGCAGTCTATTAAGATGTTTCTGTCTCACAAATAACGCCACTCGAATGTTCCCGGGTGCCTCCTAACCCTCCCGGGACTCTTGTTTTTGCTCAACAACGAATTGATGACATAACGGATCCATTTGGTAAATTTTGATACTTGAGTGTAGACGCCGTATTTGCCTTCTTTTGCGCAACCTTCTCCCCAACTGACTACCCCAGTGACAAAATAAGTGTTTTTGTACTCCGTAACATGGGGGCCACCACTGTCTCCTCGGCACGAATCCTTAGCTATTTTGTCGTAGCCTGCGCAGAACATGTGCGCTGAGATACGGAATTTGCTAGATTCTTTACAGGTGTGTTGCGGTACATAAGGTACAGAGAGACGCTGCAGAATGGTGGATGGTTCCCGATTTTCACCGAGACGGCCAAAACCGCTCACCATCCCGCTCAGTTGTTTCATGAGGACCTGCGAGGACAAGTTGAAACCCAATTCACATTCAGTGACCCTAGCAGGTGTAAACGGAAACGCAGGCATGCACTCACATTCTCAGCAAAATCTGTGTCAGGAAGGCAGGCTGGCAGGATGTACCTGGAAAATGTGATGGGCGTGGCCAGTTTGAGAATGGCAATGTCATTGTGAAAGGTGTCATGGCGGTACAGCCTGTGAGTGAGTGCGGTCTCCAGATAGTGGTTGGATTCCGTTCCCTCAGTAACCTTGAAGTCAAACTCACCTGGGTAGATAAAAATGGGGCAATTTTTTTTTAATCCTTAAAACATCACAAGGACAGACTGATAGGTCAGTCGCACCCACCCAGCCGCACTGTGATAGATTTTGTGTGGTTCAGGCAGTGCGCCGCTGTTAAGATTATGTATTCGTTGAGGATGGTACCACCACAAAACCCTTCGTTGTGTTCATCGATGAGAACTGCCTGGGTTGATGAAAGAGGGAGGAAAAGACAATTACCTTTCCACATGGAGACGCAATTGTTGACATAAAGTTTACACAACATTACTGAGTTAGTTCAACGTGTTCCTCGTCTTGTTTTAGAGGAACGAGGAACCCTACCATGTTTTGTTTGAGTGAAATTGTCCCGTGAAAGTACGATATGACTACGTTGGCCATTCCTGCTCAACACTGTGTTTAAAATGTTGAGTGAGTAGTCAAGTTTGCATTCCATTACGTAGATCGCCAAGCAACTATCGGTAGATCGCCAAGGAACTATCGGTATATCGCTGAGGAACTATCGGTAGATCGCCAAGGAACTATCGGTAGATCGCCATGGTACTATCGGTAGATCATCAAGGTACAATTGGTAGATCGTACGACAATAACATTTTGATCCCTCCCATCTGTCGGTTTCCTTAGGTAGGCTCTTATGAATTTGCCATGTCCGCAGTAAGCTTTAGCATGAATCGAAAGTGGATATTCACCGCTGTTCCCTACCGCTCCCATACATGTTGATAAAGTCTAATGCGGGGTATATCGACATAAATAATTGCTGAGGTTTGTCGGTGGCCTGTAAAAAAGGTAAATCATAGAAGGCTAACTCCTTGAAAAGTAGATCTTGGAACACAAAAGTTGGAACACCCCTGATTTAGGCATTAGGTGTACCCCAGCTGATCAATTATCTATACCTGCCACGGACATTCTCCTGGTGGGCAGTTCTTTCCATTGACGATGCGGGTCATTCCTGTTACTTCAGAGATGATTTCTTCCTCCTCTACATCATCCTCCAGTATTGGATGGCTACTGTTGTTGCCAGGGAGGAAGCTTTCTGGCAGACCGAGATTTGAGGTGTCGTTTCCTTCAGCGTAGGTCTGGTTGAACCCGGTGACATTTCCCTCCGTCACATTTGGGCGCTGGTACCTGAAAATGGTCCTGGTTTTGCTGGTATGTAGGACGCCACATTTGAAAGGCTCTGCAAGAGTTTGTTGGCGTGAACAGGACATATCAGGATGCGGTCCATGTGGACTTTTGCTTACCATTGGATTCGCAGGATTTCTCATCAGAGGTTAGGTAATATCCATCAGCACAAGAGCAGGCAATGCCCCCTTGGTACACTTTGCAGTAGTGCTGGCAGCCTCCGTTTTCGTTCTCACATAGCTGAGGAATAGCTGGAAGGAAATAGGACAGCGTCAAGATGGACCGCAAACAAGTCAGAATCTTTTTTTTCCGAGCCGGTTGCTATGATTCCGTACCAATTTCACAATTGACACCTTTGTAGCCATGATAACAATAGCAGGTGTATCTACCAATCCCATCTTCACATCGTCCTCTGTGAGCGCAGGGCGTTGAAAGACACGCGTCACCATCTGCGAATCGAACATATAACACCGTGAATCAAAACAATTCAAAGGCAAATCTAGCTAAAATTGCTGAAATCTCGTCTTACCAGTATACGTAGCCCAGAATCTGTCCTGAAATTTTGCAATGAAGAATTAAAACCATACGAATTAAAAGAATTGACTCGAACAATTCTAGAAAAATATTGTTTCTGAAAAAAATCACTAAACTATGGAAGTTTTTTTAACATATGACACTCGGCGTACAGCACCTAATTGTGGGCCATGTCCACTCCTGATGTAAAAATTGTGTGAGTGGGATTATTAATATTTCAAGTCATTTTCAGTCAGAATGCTGCATAATGTGGCTCTGTTTCTGAAACTGGTTAATGTTGACATCTTTTGGTAGCTGGCCCAAAATTGTCTTTATACTTACAGCCTCAAGAAACCAGATTGGTTAAAACTTTTCCTGAGAGCATACTAGCAGCAACAGCTGGCTGTAATGGACCATGTTAATTTGAATTCAGCGTTGCCACATTTACTTTTAAATTGTAAAGGAATTCTTTATTGCAGATTACTCATTTGAAAAATAACTTAATTAAATGGATTATTATTCGATTTTAAAAGTAACTAAAATGTAGAACACACGTTTTGAAGTTGAAAGCAGCCTTAACATAGAAATGACCACCATATTGCTATAGTACGATTCAAAATGTTTATGTTTGAAAGATCTGCTGATTGGTGGATACATTTGTTGAACATTTTATTTTTATGTTGTCCCTAAACGCATCTCACGTCATTGTTTTGGCGTCACTAAGCCTTTAGTAGCTGTGTCTACGGATGCTATAATATTGTCAATTTTAGTTGACGCAAAGTCAAAATAGTGGGCGTATTTTCCTTTTATGAAAATTACTTTAAATTGTCGCTGTCGGTGGACTAAACCATTTTTCACGATTTAAGAGACGGGTCCGTAAAATGTAACATTTTGGAAAACTGTGTTTTCATATAATTCATGACACTAATTGGAGGTACCAATGAATTTGGAATGGACAAACATGAAAAAAAAATTAAATCGGGGTTTTTCTGTAGTTCCCCTGTCCATACTTGGCCCTGGGAAAACCAGTCCAAGTTGAAACCATCCCAGCTCAACACACCAGCTACCGTAACTGAAGCTAAGTTAGGAAACTAAACAATAATATGTTCTTTGTGTTAAGGAAAATTTGTTTGTGTTTTAAGGATGAAGTGTACAGTTTGAGCTGTATCTTCGAAAATTTCTCGAGCTTCCTCCCATGTGCAGCGTTCCTCTCGACATTCGCGCTCCATGTTGCCTTGCTTGACCTCCTCAAGGAAATGATTGGCTCGTCTGGGCCTAATCAACACCTGGCTGGCCTCCTCGGTGGCCAGGAAGACTGATGATAATGAGAAAATGACATCTTATGAGCATTAGCATGACATCTCAGTCTGAGTGAAAAATATCAAATCATAATCTTTCCACTTTCACTTGGCAATAGACAATCTCATCTGTCATCTAATTTTCTGAACCGCTTTATCCTCACTAGGGTCACTGGGGGTTCTAGAGCATATCCCGGCTGACTTCGGGTCAGAGGCGGGGGACACCCTGAATTGGTGGCCGGCCAATCGCAGGGCACAAAAAGACATACAACCATTCACGCTCACACTCATACCTAGGGGCAATTTAGAGTGTCCAAACAGCCTACCATGCATGTCTTTGGAATGTGGGAGGAAACCGGAGTACCCGGAGAAAACCCACACAGGCCCGGGGAGAACATGCAAACTCCACACAGGTGGACTGACCTGGATTTGAACTCATGTCCCCCTCTGTGAGGTCGACGCACTAACCACTCAGCTGCCGGGCAATAGACAATCCAAGAAATTAATTTGTACATGACAAATATTGTCGCTAGCATAAATGTTTTCGGAATAGGGCAGAAAGGCACATAGTACTCCCAGAAAATCAGTTTGCTTTGGAACCCCAACCTTAGAAGTGAGAGGCAGATGTGTAAAGCACCCGTAAACCCGACTAAAATTCAATTCAGTCCCTTAACTATTGACCTGACCACAGATATTTAAATGTGCTCAGAATAGTACCTTGAGAAATATGGTTATATGTCCAGTCGGATGATTGAAAATTCATCAGGTGAAGTGTGGTGACCTCACTCTCAACATACTAGACCTACACACAAACTGACGCCAGTAACCCCATCCCACCACCTCCCCCGTCCCACCTTTCGTCTCATGTCATTGAACGTACCGTGAGCGGTGGCCAGGTGAAAAAACAGCGCGCCAAGCGATAAGCCGCCAAAACAAAACATGGCGTCGGGTAGTTAGTTGCTAGAAGAAGCTCCTAGTGGTGCAGGGATGATATGATGTCTGAATACAGAGCAAGGGAACGCAAGGGAGGCCGATGACCTCTGCGGGGGAGGAAGGGGTGTCAACATATTCAAGTGGACCCATCTGGATGGGAGGGGACTTCTTGGTCAAAATGTTTTACATACTGTACGACTACCATATGTTGAGGTCTGGGACTCACACATGAAAAAGGAATGTTATGAATGTTGGAACTGCAGTTTGGAATGAAAACACTTTAGAAAATATTTGATGAATTAATGCAATTGACAACACACGTTGAAAAACAACAGGACAAGCTGTACAATTTTCTGCCTAGACTGATATGTTGTTGATGCTTCTGTTGAGCAATGTCATTTACCATTTTTGGGGGCTCGTTTATCTCCTTCTTGTCTTCTTGTAGTCTTCCTGTGTTTTTTTAGACTAGTAGATACAATTGGATTGGAACCTGCTGTTATGCCTTGGAATCCTACATGTTTGTGCTGATTCTACTAGAAGATTTAGGATTTTGTTAGCTATTTTGCATTCTAGCTGCCATGTCCTTGTCAATTGTTATCAAAAGCTGCTGTTTTGTTTTGTTTTGTTTTGTTTTGTTTTGTTAGTAAGGACGTTATTGTTGTTCACGTTTGTTTTTTTTCTCCACTCAGGTCAAATGTTACTCGACTTGTTTTAACACTAGTAGGTTGTATTATGTTTTTACGTTATCATCAAAAGTCAACCAAGTGCACTCCCTTCTAGAAGCACACATGGGGTTAATTCGCAAATGTTTGCATTTGTGTCGAATAAATGTTTACATATGAACATTTTGGAATCTTTTACCGACTTTCATGAGAGCTTGAAGCTTTCTTTAGGCAGCACAGTGGACCCAATGATGAGTACTTCTCCCTTTTGGTTCTTCTGCATGTAGCATTTGTATGATCTTTCCTCCCTTTAAAAGAGATTCTAACTTGCCCATAGTTGAATGAATGGAAGTGTGAATGTTTATCTGTAGTATGTGCCCATCCTCTGATTGTCAAGAATCAAGCTGTAATTGGCTCCAGCGCAACTGCGACTACTGACAACAATCATAATAGAAAATAGATCAATCGGTATATGTATATTTTTAATTTCAGACCTTAGAACATTTTATCCCTGACAACATACAGGCCCAAATGATTCAAATGAGACATTTTTTCCTTGTTGATTGTTAAATTACTATCTGTTGCAGGCCAGGTGGCATCGTGGATGGGGGCATGTTCTTGGACTCCACCCAGTCAACGAATTTAGCAACGTTGGCGTAAACGCCAAAATACCCTGGGGTGGAGCAACCCTGCCCCCAACCCACTACACCAGTAAGGAAGTGGGTAGAACCAAAGAAAGTAGTCAGTGGGCTCCCGTCGTCTCCACGGCAACTTTCCTGTTGACCCTCCAGGTAGCCGGCACAAAGCATATTGTCAGTAAAATTGAACTGTCCTCTCTGGGAACACTGGGAGTTCTGGATGATGGGCACAGACATTTTGCGCAGGACCGGAGAGACAGACACACTGGTGGTTCCAGTGGCCTGGTCATTGCCTCCGCTGGTCCTCTTTCCCCATCCAGAAACGGTATGATAGCGCAGCAACAGAAGCTCACGTTCTGCCAAGTCTTTAGTGGGCAAGCAGACTGGTATGACATGCCTATTAAGGGATGCGCCACTACTCAAATGCAGAAGCGCAATATCGCTATCTCCTGTTGCCTTGTTATAATCTTCATGAACAATCACAGTGGAAACGGGAATCCTTTGTTCTGTGTGGTCGTCAGCGTCCAGGTTGTATTCCCCTGGAAATGGGTCAAGTCAAGGACTGGTCAAGAACCACATGCCTCTGACTCATTTAAATAAATTTGGTACTGTGCTACGATAATGTGCTCACCTGCCACCACAGTAAGTTTGTCAGGTTTGATTCCCTGGACACAGTGAGCTGCAGTAAGGACCCGGTTGGGACGGATCAGAGAACCTCCGCAGTGGCTGGCTCCGTTCAACTGAATCAGAACCTGATAAGGGATGAAATCTCTCATTAACATTGTGTATGAACGGGCGTCTCAGAAAATGGTGCCATGCTTGAGTTCATTCATTTTAAGAACCCTGATTGATTTGGATACTTAATCAAGGGACACTTTTTGACCCCTGTATGGTGCGATAACTGCATCATGGCAGGGAATAAACACCAAAGTCAAATGTTACACTTGTAACACTTGTCTCTTGACGTGATGAGAAATTGGCTAAAACTTTGATACCAATAAGCTGTGCCTTTTGTAACAAGCATGTTTCCGTTTTTATTCAGTGTCAAAACAACAACGTTGTAGTCACTGTTTCTCACAGACGACCTACCTGCCAGGGACAATCTCCTTTGGGGCAATGATTAGCCCCCACAAGCCTCGTTTGACCCATTATGCTCTGATTGGTAGGAGCCAGAAGGCCACATGGAAACTCCACTGAAAGGCACCGTGACATGTCGGTGGGATTCACTTGAAGTTGACTCTCACTAAACAGGCATTAAGTGACCCTAAAGCCAAAAGACGCTCACCCTGAGCAATGCACTGACGCCCGTCCTCGCCCAGAACGTAGCCATCGGCACAGGAACATTTGCGGCGCTTTCCTGAGCCATCGCAAAATTGCTGACACTCACCGTTGTGGTAAATACACTTGAGTGAGTCTTCGAATACTGAAAGAGGGAAAAGAGGTAAAGCAATAACCAATAACATCACCACTCTTACAGTATACATTGCGTTGCCATTTACAGCCATACCCATCTGGCATAGGCGTCCTTCATAGCCTTCGGCACAGTTACACTGGAAGCCGGTCCCAACGGGGACACACACGCCATTGTTCAGGCACGGGTTGATTCGGCAGGGTTCCCGACCTGACGCCAGAATGAATCAGATCAACAAAGGTCAGACAAAAGAACAGAAACAGAAATTGGTCATTGGAACAAAGACGCACTTACGTTCATAATCCTGCCAGAATTGCCTCTGCAGAGACAAAAAAACGGCAAGAATGCAAGATTAGGAAACACTTTCAAAAACAACAGATTGAAGGTCACAAGTCTGACCGTCTGCGCATCGTCCTCAAACACTTCTCTAGCCTCTTCATAGTCGCAGATCTCCTCGATGCATTCCCTTTCAAGGTCGCCTTGCTTGAGTTCCTCAAAGAAGCCAGAGTTTGCCCGCCGCCATCGACTCAGAATGGCTTCGGCTTGCTTCTTCTCCACAAACACTGAATCCAAACAAATAGATCGCATATTTGGCGAAACATATTTGGACATTTTTTGCAAAACAGAGACAAACCTGCAGCTGCAGCGATGCCAAACAGCAGAATCAACAAAATGCAGATTCTCTCCAACATGATGTCCAGTACCTCAACTCTCAAAAACTGACTTCCAGATCTGCTTCAAAGAGAACCATAGCCTTTATGCTACACCCCCTAATGACCCACATGACCCTCGGACTCAGCAAAACAAACATTTTCTCCTGTTCTCCCTCAGGTCTGTAAACACTAGAGGAGAGGTCGTGGATTTCTGTCTGAAATATCAGTGCAAAAAATGACACAAATAAATGGCATGTTATTTTATTGTATCACTTGAAGGTCATGGCCGGCCTGGCGGATGAGTGGTTAGCACGTCGGCCTCACAGCTCTGGGGTCCTGGGTTCAAATCCAGGTCGGTGGAGTTTGCATGTTCTCCCCGGGCCTGCATGGGTTTTCTTCGGGTACTCCAGTTTCCTCCCACATTCCAAAAACATGCATGGTAGGCTGATTGGACACTCTAAATTGCCCTTAGGTATGAGTGTGATCGTGAATGGTTGTTTGTCTCCTTGTGCCCAGAGATTGGCTGGCCACCAATTCAGGGTGTCCCCCGCCTCTGGCCCGAAGTCAGCTGGGTTAGGCTCCAGCACCCCCCGCGAGCCCAGTGAGGATAAAGCAGTTCAGAAAATGAGATGAGACTTGAAGATTATATTGCTTTTGCTGATTCGTAATGATGCATTTCAAGAATGTTCTTGTATTACTTCAACATATTGATTTGCCATCGTTATAGTTGTGTGTGTTTTACATACCTGATAGATTTGGTCATGTTGTGTCACTGATTCTTTTGACGCAGTAGGTGTAGGTGGTGTTCTGTGTGACTACAGCTTGCCCCTTTTCCAAAATGTGTGACATCTGTTTCAAATATGCATCTGTTGCTATTGAAAAAGCTTTTTAGAAGAAAATGAAGAAAATGGATCCACAAGATGGGAAGAATGCGTTTGTGCTTTATAAAATGAAAAAAAGTTGAGAACTCAAGGTGAATGAGCAATCAGGTCGTCAGATTATGCAATGGAAGTTGTGTGTCGTTTGTGAGTCGCAGAGTCGCTGTGTGGTCATGTATCCACCGCAGGTAGTTGGAGACTCGTGTATATATTCCGTAGTGGCCCGGTCGGGCGCAGCCCTTCCCCCAGCTCACGATGCCCAACAGGAACGTGGTCTTTTTGTATTGCGTCACAAGGGGGCCGCCGCTGTCTCCTTTACAGGAGTCCTCACGGCCGGTAAGGTATCCGGCACAAAACATATTTTCAGTGATTTTCACACCACTTTCCTCAATGCACTGTTGCGTACGTATGCGAGGCACCCTGAGGCGATGCAGGAGATGGGAAGTAGGACCGTGCTCCGCTCGCCGTCCCCAACCGCTTACCGTGTGCAAATGGATGGCCCAAAGGTCGCGATCCGCCAAAGTTTTAGTGGGTAGGCATACCGGCACGGCATATAAAGTGTAAACCACAGGCGAGGCCAGTCTCAGCAGAGCGATATCATTGTCAGCCGTCTCCTTTTCATAGTTCTCGTGCATTAGGATTTGAGCAACGTGGATGACCTGTTCTGTTCCCTCCTCTACCGCGGTGTTGTGTTCTCCTGACAAATAAAACAGCCATATTTATCAACATCACAGGGCAGGATAAAATATCATCTGTAGTGGAAAGTAGCAATGAACAGGGTTGTTGTGACTATGATCACTCTTTCTTAAAGACATTCGCATCAACAAGTCATATAGGGTACTCAGGAGGAACAACTTGGACACCAAGCTTCTGGTAACCTTCTATAGAACCACTGTGGAGAGCATCCTGGCATACTGCATCACAGTGTGGTACGCTGGAAGCACGGCAGCAGACAAAAAGCCCATGCAGAAAGTGATTAACACTGCCCAGAAGATCGTAGGCTGCTCTCTGCCCTCACTGGAAGACATTGCCAGCCCTCGATACCTCAGAAGAGCCAGGAACATCATCGGGGACCCATACCACCCTGGTCACAATCTGTTCCAGCTGCTGCCCTCTGGCAGATTGTATAGGTCCCACAAAGTACGGACAAATAGGCTGAAGGACAGTTTTTTTTCCACATCCATCAGGACTCTAAACTTGCGGTAACACGACACACAATCCTTTCTGCGTAATAACTTCGGGGTGAGGTAATATGAATAGACGTTGGGCGGTGATCTGCCTCCTACTGGCTGACTGAAGGTAAGTGAAAGACAGTGAGAGGCAAGTGATCCGCTCGGGGGGTGATGCGATGTATCCATCACGGCAGAATGCCAAATTACGAGTCCGAAATTATCACTTATTTGGGTCTTTTGCCGGGAAAACGCACCTTATTGAGAAGCACTACCAATTTCGTCATACGCAGTTTCTGGGTATGCTGACAATTAGGCTTTTTGTCAAGTCAATGATGATGACATAGCCTATGTCCAATTATTATTATCATTATATTTTATGTTATTCAGGTAAGCTTTACGTCTTAGGTTGGACACGTCCATTTTTCAAGTTGCACTAATCGCACTCAAAAACTCATTTAGAGACATGTAACAAAAAAATAAGCTATTGAACATCCACACATGTCCTGGCATAGCATACTATAAAGTACAACTATAAATTTGCACTACAGTGTGTATTACCTGCAACCACATCTAGAAACTGTACATCAGTTTCCTCCAAGCAATGAGCTGCTGTGAGGACCCACATGGACTCAATGATTATTCCTCCACAAAATCCTTTGCCTTTATAAAGCAGCAGCACCTACAAGAAACATTTTTAGTTCACCAGACCTGAAATAAGAGCAAGCTCTTGTTGCAGTGGACCTTGACGTTAAAGTGTTTCTCAATGCAACATACCTGCCAGGGGCATTCACCTTTGGGGCACTCTTTCCCACCCACAATCCGAGCGCGAGGGTCAAAGTGTTTGGTATTATTTGGATCCAGAAGGACTGGGGTTACACCACAAGCTAAAGATTCTGTAGCAAGGAAAATTCTAGTTTTCAGGACATTTTCCAATAACATTACATTACATGCAGAAAAACGTCCAAGTGTTGTCCAGTGTTCAACATGTCATTTGGCCAAGATAGAATCATTCATAAATTTCTCTACTTCCATTGTTCAATTACATTAAGTGTCCGTCCAAAGGAAGATACAATGGTGCCTTGAGGTTAAAGCTGAATTCAGTTATTTTGACCATGCTAGTAACTCAACATACTTGCACCTTGCATCTCAAATATTTGTATGCAATTGAAATGAAATGCCACTAAACCATTCAAGTCCACCAATATTTAACCTAAAAAAAATGCAATGTTTTTATAATGTGTTTAAAATGTTTACTATGATACTATACTATTGCCGCAACATCAGCCAATTATATTAATGGCAGCACACAGTAATGACGTTTAATCAGAATTTAATGCAGCTTGTAGTCCAGTGCGGCTTATATTTCAGTGTGGCTTATAGCTGTATTTCTACATTCTAATGATCCTCATGTCTTTTGCTGTGAATATCCCCGTGGCCTATAGTCGAGTGTGGTCAAATAATGTTTTCTTGCCAAATTTGGCGGCTGCAACTTGAAGATAGGTTCACTTTCTAGTCCAAAAATTATTGTTATAGATTCTTTGAGTTTAATTCAATGCACATGGTGCTCATTCTGGTGTTTGTCTCCTGGCCACAGGGGACCAGTGTAACACAAACGTAATAATACGGATGTGTTGAAATATCTGTTACAATCGGTGGCCAGCTGATTGCAGGACACAAAGAGACGGAAAACCATGCACACTCACAGCCATACTTATTTAGAGTGTCCAATCAGTCTCCCGTGCATGTTTTTTTTTGGAATGTGGGAGGAAACCGGAGTACCCAGAGGAAACCCACGCAGGCCCGGGGAGAACATGCAAACTCCACATTGCTGGACAGGACCTAGATTCGAACCCAGAGCTGTGAGGCCGACGCGCTAACCACTCGCTCCACCGGGCCGCCCTTAGTATGAATGCAAAATTATGATTTGAAAAGGTCTTAAGCACTTACCTCTTGCCATACAATTCTGGCCATCAGAATTCAATATGTATCCAGCTGCGCAAGAACAATTGAGACCTCCTCTTCTGTCTTTTTTATCACAGAAGTGCTCACACCCACCATTCTCTAGATCGCACGTCACTGGGCCGACACGGTCATCTACAGAAGGCACAGGGAAGAGATGAAGTCATGAGAAAATGCACTTGTGACCTCGACCTCTCACCTTACCGTGCTCACAATTGAGACCACTAAAATGAGGTCTACAGAGGCAGTTGTAAGACTCCGTCAATACCAAACACGTTCCTCCGTTCAAGCAGGGACTCGACTCACAGCTGTCTGGAACTTTGGCATATCACTTGGTGAAGACACTGCTTAATAAATCAAAACAAGCAGTTTTGCGTTTAAATGGGCTTGTTAAGTATTTGTTCTGCTTACTGCTGTATGTCCTCCAGAACTCGTCCTGAGGAAAAACAAGGCGAGTTAGCACTTTGCTGGCAAAGCGAAATTTGGTACAAAAAAGCCGGACATGCCAACCGTGGCTTCTTGATGCTCAAACACCTCGCGTGCTTCTTCATATGAGCACTTCTCCTCCAGGCATTCCCTCTTCAGATCGCCCTTCTGCAGTTCCTCCAGCCAGCCTGAGTTGAATCTCCTGGTACGCACCAGGACATTGCGCGCCTCATCTGGATGCAAGAAGACTGAGGAGCAGGCACACCAAAGCTTTGAAAAATCAAATTTGATCTCTCGTCTGGGGTTACTTCAGCACAACAAAATAGGGCATGATCTCTGTAAAAGGTCCCACATTTCTCCTCTGACCTGATGCAAATGATGTCGATCTGAAGATGAAGAGCAGGCTTATGAAGACACCCAAACATGCTGTTGACGCCATGGAAACACTGCTTGCTTTGTATGAGGCTGAAGTCCAGTAACCCCAAAGCTGGTCAAATGCTGATGGGCCTGATGAGAAGTCTCCACCTCCACGAGGTAGCTCTCTGGGGAACTGATCACAAAGGTCACATGCAGTGCATACGTGAATCTCTCCTGAAAACAGACAGTCCATTTCAGCTAGTTGTTTTCTGATCCCTCCTTTATATTGAATTCAATATACAAGTACAATGTGATTTAAAGATTCACCACAAAGTGCACAAATAACAACAACAAAAACAAATACATTATCAATAAATAATAACAAGGAATAATAAATAAATAAGCTGTTTTGGAGAGAAAAAGTGCTAGTATTCATCTGTTTTTGTTTTGTTTTTGCTTTTGTGTAAACATTGAAATCTAATCTACATGCACGTCACATTCCTTTAAGAATGGATAAGGAATATAGGCAGGCTAATAAAAGTGTTTTTGTATAAGACAAAGAGTAGAAGAAGCAGACGGAGTGCTGTTTTTTTTATTTTTATTTCATCGTATTTAACTATAATTGACAACGATAGACGTTCAATTGATTTTCCCTCGTAAGACTGTCACTGAATGCTTATTTTTCATTGCCATTGACAACGCTATACGTTTTAACTGGGTGAGGTGGCAGGGGTCATTCACTGCCAGCAAGTCCCAGTCAAAATGGATTTGACGACTTATGTCATCAAGGGCAGCCAAGTTAAAGCCGAGTTAAATGAGTTCCCCATAAAAGGGTAAGCCATTTTGTAAACCAGTTTTGCAATACGCTTAACCTCATTGTCTGGTTGCTAGTATTACAGTATTTGTTCCTAAAATTTCATTTTCCTGACCAGTGTCTTTAGATGTTTTACCTTATAAAACACACACACACAATATATCATGCTGCCTTTTAATTTCAAATGTTAGGGAAGGCCCTTCAGCCTACGTACACGATGGACTGAATTGGTAACAATAATGAGCCCCTTAAAAGCCTACATACTCCATTACATACAGCATTGCAGCCCATCTTCAACACTCCTAAATTAGGACAATAGACAGCTCAGAAGTGAGAGAATTTTAAAGAAAGTGTTTTGTCCATCAGAAAAAGCCTCACTGGCCCTGATCTCCAAAAACAGTATAAATCAACTATCAAGCTGTCGGTCGGCAGATCTCGTTGTCATCTTGCTTTCATCGTCTGGACATTTGATATTGGATCCAGTCCAGGAAGTTGATGACTTTTGTATAAATGCCGTACATGTTGTTTTCAGCGCAGCCGTTCCCCCAGCTCACCACACCGGTCAAAAACCATGTTTTTTTGTAGCGTGTCACTAGTGGGCCTCCGCTGTCTCCCTTACACGCGTCCTGGCCGCCCTTTTGCAGACCGGCACAGAGCATGTTTCTCGTGATGTTGAGCTTGGTATGCAGACGACACTCCTGCAGAGGGACCCGTGGTAGCGCCACGCGCTGCAGCAATCTGGCCGTGGCACCCCGATGCGACAGTCGACCCCAACCTGACACAGTGCTGTACCGGATGTTTGCCAGCGTACGGCTGAAAGAGCTGTTTCTAGCCGGGAGACAAATGGGAACCACGTAGAGTCCCAATTTGATGGGACGGTGAAGCTTCAGCATGGCCAGATCGCTGTCATAGCTGGAATGGTTGTAACTATGGTGGATCAGGACTTTAGAGACTCTGTGCTTCCGCTCCGTCTTCTCATCCGTCTTCAGGTCATGTTCACCTTCAGAGAAGCCGAAGAAAACCCCAGACAAAGTAAGTGAGTTTGTGGGCTAGGTGTTCTGAGCTTTGGCCTCTCATGATCACCTTACCCACGGTGACATGGAGGACGGTGTTTGGTTTTCTCCAGACGCAGTGAGCTGCAGTCAGTATCCACTGATCGGATAGAACGATGGCACCGCAAGCTTGCTGGTGGTTCTCAGTCAGAAGAGCCTTCATAGATACATGAGGTTGTTCATTTGATCTTAATTTATTCATTTGTCTGGAGTTCACGAAAGATTGACCTCACCTGCCAGGGACAATGTCCTTTGGGACAGATCTCTCCGTTGACAACTCTTGGGGTAAATCGGATCATTGGTTGTCCACAGGGGACAGCGTCTTGGATAGACCAAATGGTGTGATCAAACAGAAAACCAATCTATAATGACGTTAAGAAGAGGCTAACCTTGTGGACTACAGGTACTGTTATTTGGATCCAGACTGTACCCCGTAGCACAGAAACAAATGTTTGTCCGGTTGGGAAGTTCTTTGCAGAAATGTTCACATCCTCCGTTCCTGTAGCGACATCCATTGGAGTTCAGGCGTACTAGAAGAAAACAGACATATCCTATCATACTTCCGCAAATGTCAGTCAATAAGAAATCCAGCCAATACCACCCGGCCTTGCCTTTGTCACAGAGTGATCCATGGAATCTAGGCAGACATTGGCAGACAAAAGTGTTGACTTTGCGAGTGCAAGTCCCACCATTCTTACAGGGAGACGACAGGCAGTGATCCACAGCTAAAAACAGGCACGTCAGAAAGCTGGTCAAAGCAACTTTGTAATCTTTGTACAAAGGTACCTGTGTAGGATCTCCAGAAGACCTCCTGCAAAACAAGTGCGACATATTAACGGACAAATCACCACTTGGCCAAAACCAGTAAATGATTGCGGTTCTCTGACCAGCTGTTGGGGCAGAGCAAAGATCTCCTTAGCCTCTTCGTACGAACATTTCTCCTCAAGACATTCCCGCTCCAAGTTGCCTTGTTTTAACTCCTCCCAGAAATAGTTAGCTCGACGGGTTCGATGCAGGAAAATGCTAGCTTCGGGTTTCCCCAGAAACATGCCTGTTCCAATAACATTTTACAACGCTGATTACGTAGCGGCAGTGAGGTACAAACAATTGGAATACATTTCAGAAACCTTGTTCAACTATTGCTATCCTGAGTGAGTGATATGTGTAATTCGTGAGTGATTGTTAACAAGGTTACTTTGGCAAAAGTCAGTCAAGGCACTTGACCAGTGGTCCCCAAGCTATTCCAGAAATGGCCACAGTAGGTGCGGGTTTTTGTTCCAACCTGTAAGAGGAAACCTTTCCACCAATCTGGTATCCTAGAAGTGCAATCAGTGGATTGCAGTCAGGTGCTTCTTTTTTCAGCAGAAACTTCGTTTGTTGAACTGTTTGTGTTGGATATGGGTGATGGGTTTGGAGACCTCTGCACTTGACGTTCGCGGTACAGTTATGAAATCAACTTTAAATGTGCTATGAAAAGGTGACCAAAAAAATAAAACTACTACTGCACTAATATTATTTTACAGGCCCCTGGCGGTGCAGTGGCTCTTCCGCCTGACTTCGGTGCAGCCAGTATGGGTTCGATTCCCACCGGGTAGAAGTGTGATTGTGTACGAGACTGGTTGTCCCTTTCATTGTGCCCTGCGATTGGCTGGCAACCAACTCAGGTTGTCCCCTACCTGCTCCAGAACCCCATTACCCTTGTAAGGATAAGCACTACGGAAGATGAATTAAATTTTCATTCATCTTCCATACCGCCCATCCTCGAAAGGGTTGCGGGGGATGCTGTAGCTTAACCCAGCTGTCTTCGGGCAAAAGGCAGACTACACCCTAGACTGGTCACCAGTAGGTTTTAGGGCACACAGAGACAAATGACTATCCGTACTCCCAATCATACCGCCACCAGTGGGAATTGAGCCTGTGCCTGCCCGCACTCTAGTCAGGCGAGTGAACCTCTACACCACGAGACAGTTTGAATGAAACTTTATAGGTCGAAAATTGATTTGATTTTTTAAACCAATACGTATACCATTATTTTTTTTGTGGAAGGGGCCAAGATAGTTGATAAAGGAAGCCTAATAAGGATCTACTGTCATTATTAAGCCTTTTCTGTCACATTTTTGGGGGATAGATGTGTCCAGAATATGTGCTCCTACCATTTTAAAGTCACTTGCTGTAGCAATTCTTAACACCGTTAAAGCTGTGTAATAATTTTCAGACTGGTGAAATTAGATGTTTCAATTCCAAGTCAGGTTTAATTTTATGGATAGCAAGTTAAGTAAAGTTGAGTATTCCAAACATTTCTAGACAAGCAAGTCCAAAATCATAGAATTCGCAGCTGATCTGAGTAATATGACATCAGATATCCCCATCTCTTTTACCGATTCAAGTTGAAAAGTGGCCTACATCTTGTGACTACTGATCAACTGTCACTCAGCCTGTACCAGCTGCTACGTGACAGCCAACTCTACATTGAAATTCGCTATGATCTGACAGCTCAGTAAAAGAAGATTCGGCCATGTCTCCAAAGCAGAAGAGGAGAAAGAGGAATGGATAGGTGTACAGTTTGAGAAGGCGGAGAACTGACCTTCAGGAAGCCCAATGCATTCTGGGATACACGCTAAAAGAACCCCTAGGAAGAAGAGCTTCTTTATGTGCCTGCTTGTTGTTGCCATCTTTGTTCTGATGTGAACAAAGGTCAAAAATGGACTTAAGTCACGTGGTCACTTTCATGTGTAAACTGGCCAAATACGGCTCGGCCTGGTTGATTTTGCCTCTTTGACCTTTGGACCCAACGCGATTTCTACAGATTTGTTTAGTTCAATGAATCAGATATTCAGCCCACGTGATTGTCGACAAATCAGAACAATTTCTCCTTTAATACCATTTTTTATTCACTCTATTACAATAGCATTTTTTGCAATGCTGGCATACAATTTAAAAGTGACACCACAAGTCGTGCAATCATTAAGACAAAATGCTATTGGTTGGTTTCTTTACCATTAGTTTTACTGTAGTTTGTCAGTGCTGCAGATACTTGACAATGTCTGGGATATAGTCATGAGCATCCCTCAACTGGTCTTTCCAGTCCTGTGGAATGGGGAACTTTGTGTGTGATCCTGCAGCCCCGAGCAAAGCACCTAGTGCAGCACCGCGGTTGCAGTTCTCTCCTGGAAATGACCAGGAATAAAAATCACTAAAGCCCAAATCCGATTGATTATTAGAAATATCAATCTATAATGACTCGAAAGCAGTCAAACCTCCACAGTTGGTATTGGCAAGGATTCCTGCTGCGGGGTCATCGTGAAACTGGTGAGCAAGGTAAAACATGCTGCAAAGAGCTCCTGCTCAATGACAACACAACAAGATTCTCAAATTTAACAATGAAAAAACAAACAAACAACAAAGATTAGGAGTGGTGTGCTACCACCTTTGGTGTAGCAGGCCAGGCCGAGGCTGCTGACAGCACTCTGATGGACCTGCAGTCGTTCTTCAGATACCGTTGGAAATCTGACGCACATGATCATGAAACATTTCAGACGTATTTCAAAGCGTCAAAGTGAACATTTTCTGGAGGCAAGAAGTGGAGCTGTGAGAGGAAAACCAGGTGTCACATGGATCTGATTTCGCACCTAGTAGCTCGCTGACTGAACTTCTGGCAGGCATCCCATACACCCAGCGTCCTGAGGGCGATCTCGGCTTGTTGTTGCACGCCGGCGCCCCCCAGCACAGCGTAAAGTGCTCTGCTGTAAATGGATACGTACTCTGGCACACTGGGGTGGGGGTGAAGGAGCTTCACAAAGTCAACTGCTGCGCAGACCTGGAGACCCAGTGGTGAAAAATCCATGACAATAAAAATTGACGTAGTTTCACAATTAGGTCCAACATTTTGACATAGTAAATGCCAAATTCTCAGTCAATCGAAGACCAAATTTACTAAAGTAAATCGGATAAAACCTCCAAGCGAATGGTGCTAATGCTTGACACATGCAAAAATGGGCCAGAATTAAACATTTTAGAAAATGTCGTTTTTGCTGCCTTTTTTATCGTTTTGGCCTCCAAATTTCCGGAGCCTGAAATCAAATGTTCCCAGATAAGGTTTTGTTAAACCAATGTAGGGTGTTCTACAGAACAAATTTCTCTTTGTCAACTTTAACCATTGGGGCAGCACGGTTGGAGAGGGGTTACAGGTGTTGGCAAACTGGTCCTCGAGGGCCGCTGTGGATGCAGGTTTTTGTTCCAACTGATCCAGCACAGACAGTTTAACATATGAGATTTCTGCATTAAACAATAATCAATTGACTGCAATCCACTGATTGCACTTGTAGGACACCAGATTGGTGAAAAGGTGCCCTCTCTACGGGTTGGAATGAAAACCTGCACCCACTGTGGCCCTTTGTGGAATAGTTTGGACACCCCTGAGATCGTTAGCATGTCCAGCTCACAGTTCTGAGATCATGGGTTCAATCCCGGGCTACAGCCTTCCTGTGTGGATTTTTTTCCCTCCCCTTGCCCGTTACTGTCTGATGTTTACATGAACTGGATTCGTGAAGCTTCTCTGCCCGTTCTGAAATCAAATTGCACTATTGTTTCTGCACTTAATTATTCATATTAATAGTATTTATTTGCTATGGTTATTTACTTTTATTACCATATTTTGTCTAGATTTTATCGATGCAGTGGTGACAAGTGAATTTCCCCCATGGAAATGAGTAAAGGGGGCGGCCCGGTCGCGCGAGTGGTTAGCGCGTCGGCCTCACGGCTCTGGGGTCCTGGGTTCAAATCCAGGTCACGTCCCACCTGTGTGGAGTTTGCATGTTCTCCCCGGGCCTGCGTGGGTTTCCCCCAGGTACTCCGGTTTCCTCATAAACATGCATTGTAGGCTGATTGGACATTCTAAATTGCCCCTAGGTATGGGCGATTGGCTGGCCACCGATTCAGAGTATCCCCGCCTCTGACCTGGAATCAACTGGGACTATTCAATTCTACTCTGTTCTATTCTAGTTGTTGCGATTGGCTGGCAGCGTGTTCAGGGTGCACCCTTGAGGATAAGTGGTTCAGAAAATGTATAAACCAAGTGGTAGAGAAGTCTGAAATTATAATTCTAGCAAAATGGTGGTTTTTGTAAGGTAATATAACAATAGTATAGAATAGTAGTGGTTGCATCAAAGTTTTTTTTAACCTTTGTGAAACGGTTGAAAGTGACACCGATTTTGCTTCTTCTCGTTGAGTGTGGTACTCACAGCTTGCTCCTCATTGGTTGAAGCTGACAGCAAAATGAATGGGAGGGTCGCGGTGAGGCACCCAATGGCATCTAACTGGCTGTCCGGGACTGACTTTAGTTTTTTCTTTGAGCGCTCTTCTGCAAATTTTAGAAGCTTTGGAAAAAAAGAAATGGGTCATTTCCATTTGCCATGAATCTGATTTTTTCTTTTTAGTTTATCTCTCTCACAGTCAACATGCACCTACGATAAAAATTTCAGACACCTCCATGATTTCTACGAGGGAGAACTTGCAATATAGCACGGTGTTAAAATACTTATTAAACTGACTGCATATGTAGTACATAGTATGGTGTCATGGTCTTCCAATGGTTAGCACATTCACCTCACATTTCTGATATCGAGTGTCGGTGCCTGTGTGGAGTTTACGTGTTTTCCCTTTGCCTGTGTGGGTTTTCTCTCTCAAATCCCAAAAGCATGTATGGTAGGCTAGTTCTAAATAGTGCCCAAGTATGAGTGTGAGCATGAATGGTTGGTCATCTCCTTGTGTCTTGTGATTGGCTGGCAACCAATTGAGGGTATCTCCTTCCTACTGCCCATAGTTGGATGGGATAGGCTTAAGCACCCCTACCACTCTTGTGAGGATAAGCGCAAGGGAAAACAAATTAACGTTTACTTAATTACGCCCCCCCCCCCCCCCCCCCCCCCCCAAAAAAAAACGTGACACCTCCAAAATTAAACCACGAGATAAGATTTTGTACCTCCTGATCCAATTCTGGCCTGCTATTCTGCCAGTCGGCGAAAAACGATCGATGCGACGACTCTGCGTAGGTATCGGCGTGCGTGCCAGGTGTAGTCAAGAAGTGAACGTAGTCCACAAGAACGGCAGCCCGAGCGTCAGGATGCGAGACATCAGCAAAACCGCCATTTGCCAATGTGTGAGCTGCTCGCAGGGCGCACAGGACATTCAGGGTGTTGTTTCCTGCCTTTAGACCTGCAAACAAAAACATTAATACATACACATAAATGAGAAAATCTTAAATATCCCTCTGCCAACCGCGGAGGGTAGTTTGATCCCACGGTTTACCTTGGTGATAGTGAGTAGACCCACTGGAAGATTTCCAAAAGCTCAGTTTGTCATGAAGGATGATGTTTCCCACCACCTCTGCTTGTTTGGAAGCAGATGACCAGGATGTTCGACCACTACCAGCTTCATCACATGATCATCATTAATCACGATTTCCAAAGAAACCCTGCAATGAACTCTTGCGAAAAGAAGACCAATACTCACCAGTGTTGGACAGGGTGAGGATGCTGCTGGGGTGCTTGGTTTTGGGTGGATTAAAGCCAGATATCCACCCTCCAAAGTCCTTCTTGATATCATGGATGTTGTAGTACCAATGGACAGGCATGGACATGGCATCGGCGGCACACATTCCCCATAAAGCCTCACTCACGGGACGCCACACTGCAGTCATCTACCACAATACACCACAAGTATTTTCACACATTGGCTGCCATTGAAGGTGCTCATCCATTTTTACTGGAGGAGGCTAGTTCAGAATTCACACTCACTCCTACCAGTTGGAACAATTTGGACGTCTAGTCAATGGTGAGCAATGAGTTAATGAGCTGCGAGTAAACGGTTTGATCGATCATACAATACATCTGCTCCTGTTAAAAAAGATTTAACTGCAGACAAGTTTTATGTCTATGAGAAAATGTGATGACACATCAACGCCAGGTCAAATTGTCACATTAATAAAGTGCTTCTAAGAACTTGACTAATCTTGTAGTTTTAGCACAACATGCCATACTCTAACCATCTTTGCAACAAAATTCTAATCAAATCTTAAATGTTTTTCTCTGACTACTGGTGTCCACAAAATTAGTTGATTATTTTTGCAGTTAATTTTCGAACAGTCTCATCATCCCGTTAGCATTTTAATATGAGAGCATGGCAAAAAAGTAAAGAGTTTATATTCACATATAAATAAATAAATAAATATATATATATATATATATATATATATATATATATATATGTATATGTATACACACACATATATACACTTATAATATATATATATATATATATATATATATATGTATATGTATACACACACATATATACACTTATAATATATATATATATATATATATATATATATATATATATATATATATATATACACATATATACACACATATATACACATGTATATACATATGTATATATAGTATGTTTATTTGGAGGGTTTTAAATTGTAACATTAAGAAAGTCAGAGTATTCCCAATTTATAAAAAGTGTATTCTTGTTATTCTTACTGTTGATTTAAATCTTACTATAAACATTTTTTTTTAAAGATTTGGTATACATGGCCGTATATACATTCAAATAATATGCACTGATATATACTCGTTTCTTAATATGCATAATTCAATATATATTGTTAAAAGTTCCTGACCTCTGGTCGACGCTCTTTTCATTCCATTACGTCCGACTTGTGTAACTTGATGTTATAAATGGTAGAAAAGTAGGCGGCGTTTGCATTGAATGAAATTGCACAACACGTTTGCATTATTCATAATACGACTGTGCAACTCTTTTTCCTCGTTTTTAATCACAAAAATGACAGAACTCTAACAAGATTCTACAATAAACAGCAAAAGTCGCGTACATATACTAGCACAAAAACGTAAACAATAAATACAAAACAGGAGCAAATGGAAGCCGACGAAGATCAAAATAGTAACAAATATATGTCCTGATTTTTGCTTGCAGGCAAAACATTGTTTTGGAAAATAAGTATTTGACTTAATACAATGCAATATATAAATATTTGAAAATATTTTCTTTGTACGTAATATATTATTTCGTATTTTAATACAATTTTTGGACTACAAAACTTTTGCCTAATGTCTGCCATACCAGATTCAGGACAACAGTTTGCAGATCACTGCCGCGGGTGCTTTCATGAAAGAAAGATAAGGAAGGCTTTTACATTATTAAACGTGGGCGCCTAACATTGAACACAAAACATGCATTTACCTTAAAACTATTTCGATGATATAAGACTAACAGCGTCTAAGTATTGGCAGACGCTCGCCTTTATTTGAAATGGATCCTGTTTACCTAATAGCTCATGTGTCCAATAGAATAGGTTTGCCTGCTAGTTTAGCTTAGAGGTTCACTCTTTTTGAGTTTTAGCTAATAAACAGTAAAATAATTATTTCAATTCATTGGATTCAAATGGAAGATTCATTCGATCATGGTGCTGATATTACAGGTTGAGCAAAAATTAAAAACCTTCGCAAAATTTCACATTTATTCTAAAAAAACTTTGCTGTGACTGAATTGTTATGGGAAAATGAACATTTTATGCATCTGCACGCCCTTCTGTGTTTTGCAGATCGGGCCAAAGCTTTCTGGGCCGAGGAAGATGTGACCCATGTTTTTAATATTATGTTCAGTCGTCTGGATCAACTTCGAGAAGTCCTGATGGCGAACACTGCAACTGACAAAGGTTCATTCCATCTTCTCTTTTGCTTTGCCAGTTTGCTTTACTGTCTGACGTTTACTTCTGTTCCATTAGAACGGGTTCAGGCTTTGATGCTATACGAATGCCTGGAGTGGAAGCCTGAGTCTCCTGTGAGCAACACTCCAGTGGTTCAGATGGTCATTGGTGCCGGTAACTATATTTGACACCGATGATCCTACAGAAGGGTGGTGTAGTGAGTGGTTAGTGCGTCGGCCTCACAGCTCTGGGGTCCTGGGTTCAAATCCAGGTCACGTCCACCTGTGTGGAGTTTGCATGATCTCTGCGTGGGTTTCCTCCGGGTACTCTGGTTTCCTCCCCCATTCCAAAAACATGCATGGTAGGCTGATTGGACATTCTAAATTGCCGCTAGGTATGGGTGTGAGTGTGAATGGTTGTCCGTCTCCTTGTTCCCTGCGATCAGCTGGCCACCGATTCAGGGTAGGCTCCAGCACCCCCTGCCACCCTAATGAGGATAAAGCGGTTCAGAAAATGAGATGAGATAATCATACAGAAATACCTTGAGATACGAGCTTGATGCGTTCCGGGACCGAGCTCGTATCTCAAATCAAGTTTTCCCATAGAAATGAACTACTAAATACAAATTAATCCGTTCCCACCCGCTGAAAAAAAACACCTAAAAATATGATATTACAATGGAAAAACATGTTTTTTATTGTTCTAATTCACCACATATGCTCACAAAGTAACAAATAGATTTCTAGTGGTTATGATTTGCAATAAAATGTGACATTATGTACAGTACCGTATGGTGTTCTTACCTTCGAGACAGACAGTAGAGGCTGGAGAGAGACTTGAAGGCAAGGCGTTTGGTTCTTTTCTTTGTGGTTACGTAACAACAAACTTTAAATTTGACTTGAATGAACTTAGACTACTATACACACACACTTAAAAATAAGATGTCATCTTACGTTGGCAAGCCAGCTCAGTCGTGCGTACATCACTCATGTTTTTGCTGTTATTTCATGCTTAATATTGATTGTCATCATACGCTTTTTCTTCTCACTACCCTTCATTTAACCTGCTTGCTTTGGACCCATTGTTTTTTCACTTAATTCTGCACTGATTAATGCAAAAAAGACAGATAATCTCGTATCTCAGGGCAAAAATGTGCTCAGAGTTTTCCTCGTATCTCAAATTTCTCGTATGTTGGGACGCTCGTATGTCAAGGTATTTCTGTAATTCAAAACAACTATTAATGACACTATCTTACTAAAAGATTTGATGACTTTCTTTCAAGTGTCAATGTTACATACACTAAGCCTGCCTCACTACATTTTGGCAAGATTGAAAAGTGTTGAGGATGTTGACTGAACTCCTGACTTTACCTGGCCAGATGGTCAATGTATACACCACAACTGTGCGCCCACACATCCTCCATCAGTGCGTGAAGATGTGCCTCCCCTGCTACCCATTCGCTCGCCATTCAAGTCGCACGTGTGCTGCAAGGTAAGCTCGGCTTGACCGCCAAAATTCACCTCCTGTTCTGAAACGGCTTTTCTCCCCTTAGATGTGCTTGCCTACTTTACTTGACATGCGTCGGTGCAGCAATTCGTATCGGACCCAGAATCCACTAAAGATCCCGCTGCTGTGCGGTTTCAAGAGGATGATGGCCACGCCAGCGAGAGCACCTCGCGGGGGTTGGGCTGGCGAACCTCAGCAGAAGGATGGCGAGGATGATGAGGATGAGGATGAAGAGGAAAACCACGGGGACGTCATTTACAAAGCTCCCTGTGGGAACAGACTCCGTAATTACGACGATGTGATGCGCTTCCTGTTGGCTACTGAAAGCTTCAATGCGTTGCAGGTTTGCTGATTTTTCCATTCTGTACCCATTTTCACAAGTGTTCAATATGTGTGACACGGTTCAGTCGGTGGTCACGATCTTGCCGAGCTGTCCGCTTTAAATTTTGGTTTGAAAGTTGGTGAAATCTTTCCCAACTTTTCAATGGAAGCCTGCTTTGCAGTCTTGAGCTAATTACAAGATACAAAATGACAGTTGAATTGAATTGAATGGTTTTATTGTCATTATAATTTATTGTCAAGTATAATGAGATTTCAAACTTCACCATGAAGGGCACAAATAATAACAACAACAAACAGACAAATAAATAATCAATAAATAACACAAATAATCTATAAATAAGTAATAAATAATCAATAAATAAGTAATAAATAAATAAATAATTAGTCAACAACATAAATAATGAATTAAATTTACAAATGAAAATTATTTCTCAAACTGAGAAAACAGATTTGAAATATGAAATCTAGAATTACATTTTGTGGGAGTGAAGTTATTTCAACAAGAATTGCCCAAATTATTGGCCTGCAAAAATGTTTGATGGGAGCATCAGGTATGTTGTCTTTCTGTTATTTATCAGACTAAATATTCTGACACTGGGAATAGTGAGGAATGGTATCTTTTTTTAAGTGTGTTATTAGGAACCGTGTCATGCACTCAGTGCTTAAAACAGCCGGTCACTGAAAATGAATACAGTAATCCCTCAAATATCGCGGTTAATGTAGAACAGACATGGCCGCGATAATCGAAAAATTGGAATAGGGTCACCCCGATTATAATTACCTTTTTAATTTATTTTTTCTTCAGTGCTCAGTCCGAGTAGCAAGCGGAAGACCGGGGAGTGGCTTCCGCTTACGAGTTTCAACGTGGATTTTCACAATTTTATGAACTAAAAAAAAAAATCTTCAGTGCTGAATCCTCGTGACCGGACGTTTGGTCTCCGAACTTTTGGTCGCCGGACTTTTGGTCGCCGGACTTTTGGTCGCCGGACGTTTGGGTCTGGGGGACCAAACGTCCGGCGACCAAAAGTCCGGCGACCAAACAAGGTAAAACAACACGGTCTACGCATCAATAAAATCCAACAATGGCCCTGAGCAGTTTCACTGAGCGGACGTGTAAGTGTATAAGAGTGTGTATGTACATGGGTTGTCCCCTTAGGAAGGGACGTCAGTCAGGGTCTTAACAAGTTCTCCAACAAAACACAATAAAAGTATGGGAAATTTGGAGCTTTTCTTTAGCCTAATAATTAATAGGGCATTAAGTATGACAAAATAATAATTCACAGTTTGTATTTAGGGAGTTTGAGCAACAATTTTAAATGGTAATTATCAATAACCTTCCGGGCGACCAAACGTCCGAGTACCCTGAATCCTAGTAGCAAGCGGAAGACAGGGGATTGGCTTTCGCTTGCGAGTTTCAGCAAGGAATTTCACATTTTTATTTAAAAAAAAATATTGGGCAGAAAAAAATCGCCAAGAAGTGAATTCGCAATAAGTGAGGTCGCGATAATCGAGGGAAGACTGTAATTGATGTGGTGGTTGAACAGTGACCCATACTTGATGATATCTCTGGTTGATTGGAGATCCCTTGTGTTTCTTCCAGTTGGACTTTTTCTCCTTCAACAAGGCGGTTCAGTTGGACGGAGCGGAAGCACGGGGCAGCCGGCTAGACCTGAGTCGTGGCTCGGAACCGGTACCAGTGGAACTGTGTCCGGGCCCTGATGATTCCCAGCCAACTGAATTCAGCTATCGGAAAGACCGCTGGCCACATGGCTGTTTCTTGACCCGTGGGCCTGTGTTCCACGCTTGTTGTGAGTGCACAGATGGGTGTTCGGATGCGCAACGCTGCTCCTGCGTGGCCAAGACGGGAGTTGGGAAGCATTACGACTATCACAGACTCTCCCGTCCTTTGGCGTCTGGGTAAGATCAAGGGCAGCTTTGTTGCATAAATCACACCGTAATTCTGAAACACTATTTGACACAAGAGTTAATGCCAGTTTTACAGTCCTGCTGTCAAAAGCAAAAATCTGGACGTAAATTACCTAAAAGTACCCTCCCATAAATGTTTATTTCCCATTGTTGTCACTGGATGGCGGCAAATAAATTTCATTTTATTTTATTTTATTTTTAGACAAGGGGTGTCCAAACTCCAGCCTGCAGCAAATTATGATACTATCTTTGAACTGCCATGCATAAATTCAGCCTACATTCTCTTGCACATCAAGGTTTTAATGTTACTCACTTCAAAACCTGACAACATGTTGAAAAATCAGTGTAAGAAATTATAATTTTAGGGTTTTGATTACATGGATAAACCTATATTAAAAAAATAATCCAGTATAATAAATCGAGCTATCTTGGTTTTGATTTTCTTGACTTTTTTGTTTGGTGTCGATGGACATTAGCTATTTGTTATTTGTTTCAGTATTGTAATTATAAATCTATATTACAATACCCTTATATCACTGGATTATTTTGTTGCTTCTAGGCCTTACCTCATTCACTAACACTTTGAAATATAGACATTAAATCCATTCCATCTGGTAAGGCTGGCATTGAATAATCATGCTTCACTATCATTGACGGTGATAGACGCCCAATCCAATTTGGATTGGATGTGTGTTGCTGTCAATGGCAGCCAATACTTTATAAAAGTCCATATCCGATCCACTGTTTAATAAATACAAGTGGAAGGATTTCAAAGTGGCCCCTGTGTCCTTTCAGTTTTCTTAAAGTGACCCTCAAATAAAAAGGTTTGGACACCCCTGTTTTAAACAAAGCTTTGAGTTGATGAATGGAAGCTCCATAGGTTAACATAATAATGGGTGAATCGTTGAATAGTGAGCTGCGAATATATTGGATCCCCAATATTCGTGGGCGATAGCGACGAGGTACGACTGCATATAGTAAAAATTCATGAATACCTGATGCCAATTGAAAATGCATTGAGAGAGGAAGGTTGTGAGTAAATGCTAAATAATTGCCATTAATTGATTTCTTTATTGATTACCTACAAATAAGGAAAAAAATTACACCCCCAATTCAATGATTTGCAAATAATTTTCAACTATTAAACTCATGTCTTTGTAGTGTATTCAAATAAAGTTGCTTGTAGCCCTTAATTTAAAAATAAAAATTAATACACATAGAAAAAAAGATATTTTTTACACACATCCTCTGAAAATAACCCCAACAAATATTAGCTCAATTTCCCAACAATTGGAGTTGTAAAAAAATCTTTAACTACTCTCTTGTTGCGTTTTCATTGAGATTTTTTTTAAACTATCAATTAAATAATCAAGATAAAAAACTAAATCAGGAAAGAATCTAAATCATACTATATAAAAAAAATAAGTTGATGAGCTTTATTTTCACTGCCAGATTGTTGAGCTTGATTGACAGACAGCACATTTCAATCTTTTCTTTGTATTATCTCGGCTACAGATAAACAAGAAAAAAAAGTTTATTCTATACTGTATGTAACAACAGGCTATATGAGTGCGGGCCGTGGTGCAGCTGTGATCGTGCCCGTTGTCAGAATCGTCTCGTCCAAAGAGGAATCCGAGTCCGCCTGCAAGTGTTCTGGACAGAGCGTTGTGGTTGGGGTGTCCGTTGCTGTGATGACTTGGATGCTGGAACATTCGTGTGCATATATGCAGGTGACACAAACAACACTTAACCCCAATTTATCGGCTAGACCAGTGTTTCACAAGCTTTTTTGAGCTGCGGCACACTTTTTGCATTGAAAAAATATCAAGAGACCACCATCTGAAAATCTTTTAATTTAAAACTATGTCGCCTATATTAACAATAGTAATTCTCATCAAAGTTTTATCAGCAGGAATCACATAAACCTAAATTATTCCAAAATCACATTTTTCACACTGACCTAATGCGTGACCGGCCGTTTGGTCGCCGGACTTTTGCTCGCCGGGCTTTTGGTCGCCGGACTTTTGGTCGCCGGGCTTTTGGTCGCCGGACTTTTGGTCGCCGGGCTTTTGGTCGCCGGACTTTTGGTCGCCGGACTTTTGGTCGCCGGGCTTTTGGTCGCCGGGCTTTTGGTCGCCGGACTTTTGGTCGCCGGACTTTTGGTCGCCCGGACCCAAACAACGGGTGACCAAATGTCCGGCGACCAAAAATCCGGCGACCAAAAATCCGGCGACCAAAAGTCCGGCGACAAAACAAGGTAAAACAACACGGTCTACACATAAAAAAAAGCCAACAATGGCCCTGAGCAGTTTCACTGAGCGGACGTGTGAGTGTATAAGAGTGTGTATGTTCATGGGTTGTCCCCTTAGGAAGGGACGTCAGTCAGGGTCTTAACAAGTTCTCCAACAAAACACAATAAAAGTACGGGAAATTTGGAGCTTTTCTTTAGCATAATAATTAATAGGGACTTAAGTATGACAAAATAATAATTCACAGTTTGTATTTAGGGAATTTGAGCAACAATTTTAAATGGTAATTATCAATACCTCCCGGGCGACCAAACGTCCGGCGACCAAAAGTCCGGTGACCAAAAGTCCAGCGACCAAACGGCCGAGTACCGACCTAATGTCACCAAAAGTTGATGTCTGCGGGCCCTGAACAACTTTCGGTTTCAGTGATGCAAAATTAAGTAATGTAATGTTTTTAATCGGATAATTTTATAACTTTTCTCCTAATATTACTAAAAAAATGTTGTGCTCACAAAAACTTTACTTCGGCAAAAGTTGATGCCCTAGAAACCAAATAACTTCCGGTTCATGTTAAAGAGAAATAAGCAACAAAATGACTGTTTCACATTTTTTATCTTGTAATAGTATATAATCTATAATTTTTAACGTTCATCATATTTTGATTTTAACCTTGTAATAGCTCAATTTTAATCTTGATATATTCATATACATTTTTCTCTCGGAATAATACATTGTATGACTTCTTGCAATTTCCCACGGCACACCAGTGTGCCGCAACACAGAGGTTGGGAAACACTGGGCAGACTAAACCTTTATACCAGGGGTAGGGAACCTATGGCTCGGGAGCCACATGTGGCTCTTTTGATGGGTGCATCTGGCTCTTTGCTAACCTGTGAGCTAAAATATGGAAATTGCTGGTGACAGAACTGAGATATTACATCTAGAACTGCATTAATCTTTTTTTTGCAGTAGACTTCTGGAATGCATCCTCTCATTGATTAGGAACAACATAAGAATCTTTTAAAAAATATTCATTTTTTTCCACTTTAAAAATGTTGAAATTACAAAAAAAAATGAAAAGGCACTTGTTTACATGCATGTATTTTGACTTTTAAATTTGTAATATGGCTCACACGGAATAATGGAAAATATGAATTGTTTGTGGCTCTCTTCGTCAAAAAGGTTCCCGACCCCTGCTTTATACAGTATATCCCCTTTGTCTTGAAAATTGTAAATCCAGTAATCTTAATATGGTTCATATATAGCAAGGCTGGGCAAACCGGTCAGTCCTTGAGGGCCGCTGTGGGTGCAGGTTTTTGTTCCAACCGATCCGACACAGACAGTTTAACTAAAAAGGGTTGTGGTGAAAAAAGAAGAACCTAACTGCAATCCACTGATTGCACTTCTAAAATACCAGATTGGTGGATAAGTTTCCTCTTATAGGTTGGAACAAAAACACCCACTGCGGCCCATTGTGGAACAGTTTGCCCACCCCTGATATATAGGTAGTATTGAAATTTGTGTTGTAAATCTTAAATTCATTCAATTGTAGATGGTGCTTGAGTTTAGTTCAGGTAACTCATTGGCCGCCGTTGAAGGCGCTTGGCGCTAATAACTGCCAACCCTCCCAGTCAAAATGGATTGGATGTCGAGGGCCATCTCCAATTAATTGAACGATATCATTGGTAATGGCAGCAATTGAGTTGAATACTATGAAATAAAATGTGTTATTGGGTGCCTTAGCTCAACTATATTTGTCTTTTGATAGCATTTCACTTATACATAATTTTACTCATTTACTAAAAAAAGTGATTCAGAAAATAAAATGTATTTGTGATTGTGACCTTGCATCTGTGGAAATCACATTTAGTGTTGGCCACTTGTTTCTCAAATGGTTGTTTTGGCCTATATGACCCAAAATGTGATAGGCATTCATGTGGATGCCTTTATGGGGTTGTGTTTTCAAAATGACCCAAAATAGTCGTTTGCCTCAGAGGGTTAACAGATCGACTTGGAAAAATAAAGCTCAAATTGGTGATAAGTTAAATTCTTACTCTTTTGTCTGTTCACATCCTCAGGTGTGATCCTCCAGAAGGCCCACCGACCCATTGAGCCTCCAGCACTGAAAACGAGCAGGGTAGAACTGCCGTCAGATGATGAGGTGGAGGTGGTGACAGAGTGGCTAGCACCCCCGGTCGTGGAGGGGAGTAACTTGCTGGAAAACACTGATTCTCCCACTTCGCCACCACTGCATGTTCCAGTAATCCAGCGACCTCCTGACGTCAACGCACGTCAAAAAGACGAGGTGACGCAAGCTCCAGTCAAACAAAACGACACTGACGGCCATGGAATGAGATTGAAAACGACCAAAAACCCCGATGACGTGTATTTGCTGGATGCCAGAAAGGAAGGAAACGTCGGCCGCTTCATCAATGTAGGTAGAGGACAAAGTGTAACAAAACAAAAATATAAATTTGATTGAAAGTTCCTTAAAATACTTACATTGATGTCTTAGAACATTTCCCTTTTTTCTATATTTTTTTTAAAAATTAGAAATCCTTGTGATATTAATGACCATCTTTTTGTTTCCTGCAGCATAGCTGTCAGCCAAACCTCTTCATTCAGAATGTCTTCACCGACTCGCACCACCCCAATTTCCCTCTCGTTGCCTTTTTCACCAATGGGTAAGAAAGGACACAAGTGACTTAGTCTGTACTTTGATGGGCCTGAATAATGTTTGTGTTTGTATGATAGTGTGGTGAAGGCAGGCACTGAACTGACATGGAATTATTCTTCGGACACGCACACGGTAACACTGGCTGAACAACAGGAAGTCCCCTGCGTGTGCGGCACTGATGGCTGCCTAGGTCAATTCCTGGAGGAAAACCTTTGTGAAACGTGAACACAGATTTTAGGAAACCATAGGGATCCTGTGACTACACTATTTTTTGTTAGACATTTTTTAAATTTCTGTTTTCTTAATAAAATCCAGTCAAAAAACAAACTGGTTCGTTCTTTGCTGCAAATATCGTGACAACCGTGTCACTACAAGTCGGAGTGCAATTTTGTGGCATGGGTGTCCAAACCGGTCCTCGAGGGCTGCAGGTTTTCATTCCAACCGATGAAGAGCATACATTTTACTAAGTTGGAACAAAAACCTGTACCCACTGTGGCCCTATGTGGAATAGTTTGAGAACCCCTGATTTAGGGTATGAAAAAAAAGATACATAAGGCCAAAAGCACCCATTTATTGAATTAACGTGACAGCTTACCAAGCCGTCTAGCTCAGTGGGCTGAGTGTAAGAAAAATAACTGATGCAAAGTCCATCTGAGAGCAAATACAGACACAGTCTGGATAGAACAGGAACAACAACAAAAATTCTACAAACAGGTGACTGTCACTGAACAGAGCAACAAGCAGGTGTTTCTGCACCGCCACTATTCAGTTTGGTGGGATCTGAGTGCAGATATTTACGCTTGAATGGTGCTCTTGGCGCTGAAAGCCATGTAGTACAGCAGGATTCCCATTAGCGCTGCTACCACCTCAGTGGAAACCCACGGGCCACTCCACACACCCTGAAGGAACAACGGTACAACATCAGTACATTACTTTGCTTTTTCAATGCCACAGAAGAACAATCTGATAACATGTAAAGGTTATTTTAGGTCTAATCTGAAAGTATCTATTAGGAAATTATATAATTCAGATCTCAATTTGCAGATTTCTCACTGCTGGTCTAGAAGTTAAGAAGTCAGCTAAGACTAACCCTGTGATCCACATTGACCAAGAATAGAGGCTGGATGGTGTTCACATCTTCGTTGTTTCGTTGGGCCTACATAACATAAATTCTTATATCAAACAGAGAACTAAAAAAAACAACAACAACAAAGTTTTGGGGGCTAACGCTAACCTTGCGCAGCGCACTGTAGGATTCCTCGTCAAAGAACTTGACCCGATAAGTTCCAGAACTGGCCTCTTTGTGAGGAAGACTCCAGGACACCTACAATCAAGTAAAAAAAAATATCATTATGCTTTTGTATAGTTAATTTCTTTATGTTATTCAGTATTTGATTAGGGAAGTAACTTGCTCAGTCTGCAATTTAACCCCCCGAAATTGTAGTTTATCCTAATGGGCCTTTGGTGTCTAGCACAGGGGTCAGGGATCTTTTTTGATCAATAAAGCTAAAAAAAATCTATATTGAATATTAAAATGTCATTCCACCAGAGCCATAGCATCTATGTGCATGTACATATAGGAATCCCTCAATTGTCATGTCCTCACTTATCGCAAATTCACTACTTTGCGATTTCCCCCCGCTATTATTATTATTATTTTTTAAGTCCATAAAAATGTGAAAATCCACGCTGAAACTCGTAAGGTGAAGCCACTCTTGCTGATAGGACTCGGTACTGAAGAAAAAAAAGTTATAATAGCAGTCTTTGATTTGTGATTGAAATTAATGTTGAGAAAACAACATTGAAAGCCTAACATCGTTCGTTGCTAGCTTGCACAATCACCACATGGACAATAATAAATACTGTCATGATTTGGTGTTGCTTATGTTTAGTAGAAGTGGATCCCACAACCAGGGCCTCTTACGTGAGTCTTGCTCTCCAATTTGACAGAAAAAAAGTCATAAAAGTTGACCCAATGGCACACATTCTGCCACCTCTGCAACTTGGGCGACCATGCAGCTCACTTTCATGCATTGATTATCCGCAATTTATAATAGAGTATTGGATCTTTGAAGAAATTACCGATACCTGATATTTGCCAACATCCTGGCCTCTGGTCACAGGAAACTGTCTTCCATTGACGTCGGCATACAGGGTAACACTCTGCAAAGGGCAGCAAATGTAAGCAATAATTTATTATCATGTGGCAAGTAAATGTGCACCAATCAATCGGTTGGCTGAAAGATCGTGGCTGATTTAAGGCCTTTTGGGAGATCGGTCAATAACTAAAAATATAGCTGATGTGGTCTTTCATGGTCATATGTGCAAATAAGTACACTTATTTTCATACTTTCGTGACCCCGACATAATGATCGCCAATGTAATCATCTAAAATCTGCTACTCTTTTCTACAAAGGGGTGAACTTTGTATGGGTGGTCCATATAGTCACCTTGTAGTAGAGGTGAGATCTTAAGCCCGAGGGCGATCCGACCCGAAATTCGACATTTTAGGTCCGGCCTGACCCGACCCGAAATTCAGGTCGGATCGGCCTAAAATGTCAATCATTACTTCGGGTCCGATTGGGCCGGGCTTCTCTCTCGCTGAAAAAAAGTCCTGCTGACTTTAAAAAAAATGTTTATAAAAATGTATACTAAAACGATGTGCGGATACTAAACTAAGGAATACTTGTTAAAAAATAATTTGGAAAAAACAGAGAAGGTGCTTTAATGTAATTGCAATTGGAGCCACAGAGCCAGAGCATCCTCCGCGCACATCACAAGAACGCCACCCTCTTAGTAATCTTCCCCTCCGTAAGTCTGCATCTATTTTGACCTGGTATCCCCAATATGGAGGAGCAAGAAGTTAAGGATAGACTTAAGACAAGACAACTGAAAAGAAAAACAAGCACCGGTAAGAGTGAGGTGTAGGAAAGCTTCAAATTGATTGTTGAATATGTGACAGAAACTTGCGTTGGCTTCGCTGAACGTAGTCAATGTGGCCCTTTACGAGAGCAAAAAGACTGGCAGCTTGACGCTGAGCAGGCATTTAAACAGTTGTATACTGGCAAAGTGATTATCGTCAAACATCTATATTAACATATGAAAAATGTAAATGTTTATACAGTCTTGTTTAACTTAGATTTCGTTACAAAAAACAGGCTTTAATTTGTTATCATAAATCACCCCTCCTCCGCCCGACTCGGGAGTCCCGAGTTTCTTCGGGCCCGCAAATAAAGTTAATTTGCCTGGCTTGGGCCAGGCTATAATACCCGCGGGCCGGGCCAGGTCGGGTCGGTTCGGATTTTTTTGGCCCGATCTTACCTCTACCTTGTAGTAATTGTTTTGCGGCCGTAAGATGGCCTCATTTCTCGTTTTTTTGCTTTTGAGTGAGTTCTGACAGATAATACCCATTTATTTCACATTTGGCTCACATTCAAGCTGTTTCAACAATAAAAAGGAGTAGGATGTGAAAAATGAACGTAGAGACCTCATAATTTTCTTGTGCACTTGTCCAGAAAATAATTTACCAATTTCCTTCAACCACAGAGTTCAACTATTTTGTTTTTGTTCAACAAAAAAAAACTGCTTCAATTTACTTTTTAATTAGAAAAGTTTTTAATTTATTTTTTATTAACAACTACTGCATATACAGTCGTACCTCTACTTACGAAATGAATTGGTTCCAAGACTTTTTTCGTAACTTGAAAATTTCGTAAGTAGAGGTGTACTTTATATGTAAATTCTCGAATTCGTTCCAAGGTCCTCATGCAACCACCAACTAAACCCTTTAAAATTGGTCTAAGTGTCACAATTTTGTATGAAACGTGAGGAAACACACAAAAATGAGAGAAAATTATAAGGAAATTATTTATTAATGTCTTAAAATAAATAAAGCATATGAAAATGTGTCCTGCGCCGCTGAAATATCTCCATTATAGATGTAATACCCGTGTTTGTCCGCCAGATGGCGGGCGGCAAGAGCCCGTTCTACCAGGGCCGAAAGCCGTCCACTTTGTAGTATATTTTAGACTTTTACGTGTGCCCAATGTGTGTGTGTGAGAGAGAAAATATGTGCCATGTTGCATTTGTAGTTTTTAATCATTTAATAAAGGGAATTCAAAATAAAATAAGGAAATGCATTTACTTTTTGGGGGATTTCGTAACGTTGATCTTTTTCGTATCTTGAGTCACTCATTTGCATATAAAAAACATTGTAACATGAAACTTTTGTACCTAGAGGCATTCGTAAGTAGAGGTATGCCTGTACAGGCATACCTCTACTTACGAATTTAATTGGTTTCAAGACTTTTTTCGTAACTTGAAAATTTCGTAAGTAGGTGTACTTTATATGTAAATTCTCTAATTCGTTACACATTTGTACCGTTTTAATCGCGTAATAACGGATAACGGAATGCATTTAGTTTTGGAGGGATTTCGTAACTTGGATCTTTTTCGAACCTTCAGTCACTTATTTGCATATAAAAAAAATCGTAACCTGAAACTTTCGTACCTAGAAGCAGAGGTATGTAAGGAAAAAAAAACATTACAGATAGATTCAATGTTTCACAATAAAACAAAATTGATTGGCGTTTAAGGTAAATGCTGGAAAATAAAAATTGGAACGCAAAGATCAGGCTTTAAAAAAAAATTGGTGATCACCCATTAAATTATGATTTGTACACCCTTAATTACGATGGTCAGCGGTGGTATGAAGGTAAAATAACTTAATGGTTAACAATGGCTCCATGTTTATTTGTGAAGTCTTTACTGTTGCGCTGAGTTTACCTGCGCTCCATTGGCACACACCAGGCTGAGCTCTACAATGAACACCGACTCTGCGGAGATGACAGCGTCTGAGGTGGTGTATGTTGATGGGTTGATGACTGGCTTCGTGCAGGTCTCTCCTGCAGCGAACATACGATACACTCAAGAAGCAATTCAAGCGTATCAACCTTCATGTTAAACCTTTCAGGTCGGTGGACATTTATTCAAAAGTGATCATGAGTTTAACTCATTCACTGCCAGCCCACGTCACAGATTATGTGCTGTGGTAGTTAGCAAGAGGGAAAATCCTATCCTACACATTTTCTATACTCACGTCTCACTAGCACATAATTTTTTAAGTATGCTAAGAAGTAGTTTGTGCAAAAAAACCGTTTAGCAGCTTCAAATTTATATTATATGGAATAATCACATGGTAGTATAACAGATTCCCAGTAGTAATTAATGAGCGAACTATCTCCAGTGCATTTGGGAAGCCGTGTCACTCCATGTCGTCTATCTTACCCGAGCAGACGACCAACAACATGGCGAGGAAGGCAGCAGCTATCCGGAACATTGTAGCTTTTTAGGTTTTACGTGTTGTGAGCCGAAATGAAGCTCTGGGGAAGTTCTATTAATTTGCAACGTAGACTGTTCTGTGACTGCGAGTCAGGGAAGAAGAAAGGAAGTCGATTAGTCCACATCAGCAAAGCACGACCGCCACGCCAATGCGCACGCGCTATGATCTGGAAGTACTTAATCAATTTTCATAATTTTTAAAATTGTATAGCTTGCATTTACGTAACCGTTAAATTGTGTTTTGTATCATTTTTCTATATAGTGTATATATTTGATAAAGTAAAGGCAAATTGAGAGTTTTTGTACGTGTAGCCATGCTGGAGAAACCCACAATAAAAACTCAGTTTTTAGCGTTATCTTGTCTAATACAAAACTTTACTATCGATTTGGGGTATCTACTGGAAATTAATTTCAATTAATTTAATTCAAATATATGGAACATGCTGGCATCTTAGAGCAAGCAAGCGCTATTGCACTTCCCTGTCAATAGCATTTGAAAGATTTTCAAAATTAAACCACCTTATCGCACCTAGGCAACGTGCATGTGCAGGCTAACAGTTTCTTACTTTGAAGGGTTGATGACTAGCTTTGACGGAAAAGAGTCAAATAATCATGGACGACATGGCACCTTTTCCTTTGCTTTGCTAACCTACAGCACATTGAAGTAGCTAGTTAGCGAGAGCGGCTCTTTTAAGTCGTGTAATCATTAGTATGAATTGATTTAATGTTGTAATCTAGCGATTGCACCACGTGAAATTAAACATAATGAATATACGAAACGCCAGGGTAAGCATGTTGTTAACATGACAGCTACTTACAATTGTAGCGTAGCCAAGCGCGTCCTTTTAGCTTAATGAACGTGCTGATGCTAAATACATGAGCATCTGTTTAGACATCGTCGAAAGTTACATTATAAATAGAAATCGGAAGCGGTGTGTTTATATGTATTATGATGTATATGTTAAATATGCATTTTGCCGGTACGCAATGATGGCAAGTGCTCACACTATTAATTATGGTTAAACTAAAAGACACTGATTCGGCTCCTTTAAAGTACAAAGTGGTGAAACCGTGAAAAAACTGCGTATTTATATATTGTCAGGCAGCATCTAGTACTTTGATCTAGAATACGAATTTTGCAGATTCTTCGTTCCTTCAAAACACTGGTATCAAACTGGCGGCCCGGGGGCCAAATCTGGCCCGCTGCATAATTTTGCGCGGCCCGAGAAAATAACTCATGAGTGCCGACTTTCTGTTTTAGGATCAAATTCAAATTAACATAATAGATGGATATTATATTTCCTGATTTCCCCATTTTTAAATCAATAATTGAAATTATTTTTGTCTTTTAGTTCAAAAGCATTTTGTAACATCTAAAAATAAATATATCAAAATATTTTCTGTTTTCCACTTTATTATTGAACATAAATATATTTAGTTTCCTTTTGAAATGATTATAAGACGTTTTCCCTTACTATGAAAAAAAAAGCTCCAAAAGGTATAAAAAAACTGAATATTTAGGCCATTTGATCCACTTCTTTTAATCAGGTTTTTTATGTATATATATCTAAATATTACATCTAAAATGGTCCGGCCCACATGAAATCGAGTTGACGTTAATGCGGCCCGCGAACCAACCCGAGTTTGACACCCTTGCTTTAAAATGTTTGCGTTCGAAAACGTTCCATCAAAAAGTCTGTCTCTGCTTTCATTTTAGCCCGAGGACCTTATGAATATGCAGCACTGTAACTTACTGTGTCTGCCAGAAAACTACCAAATGAAGTACTACTTCTACCACGGATTGTCTTGGCCACAGGTTGACTGCTTTTCTTTTCCCATTTGCACTTTCCCTTTTTGTATATTTGACACTCATCTTTCTCATGTCTCAGCTGTCTTACATTGCAGAGGATGAAAACGGCAAAATTGTGGGTTATGTACTGGCAAAGATGTAAGTGATTGTAAATATGACCCATTATTGCCTCTAGCTGAAAATCAAGTGTTAATAGGATCACACTATTTTTATTTTTAGGGAGGAAGACCCAGACGATGTGCCGCATGGACACATTACATCGCTGGTATGTCATAACATCAGTTTCCATAAGTTCATACTATATTTTCATGTGTCACAATACAGTCGTGTGATATTTTTTTTCTAATTGCGATTTCTCTGAACGATGTTGTGATGGCGATTCAATTTATGATTTTATACTTGCACTCGGAATGAATGAAGTCATGACTTTTACAACAGTTGCAAAAATGGTGTCGACACACATGAAATATGGGGTGGGGTACTGTAGCATGTTGGACAGAGGAGCCCTCCAACACTTGCGGTGGTAAACAAACTCCTGCATTAATGAAACAACACTGTGATTGTGCAGTTATGTACAGTGGTACCTCGACATACGATCTTAATCCGTTCCGGGACTGAGATCGTATGTCGAGCTTTTCGTTACTCGGGCGGACGTTTCCCATTGAAATGAACTAAAAACAAATTAATTTGTTCCAACCCTCTGAAAAAAAAACACCAAAAACAGGATATTGGATTGGAAAAAATGTTTTATTTCTTCTAATTCGCCATCTATTAACAAAGTAACACATACCTAGTGGTTTAATAGTAATAAAATGTGTTTAATAGAAGTAAAATTAGACGCATGTCGAAGGGGGAAGAGAGAGAGAGACAGACAGAGGGGTGGGGGCGCTAATTCGTTCCAACCCTCTGAAAAAACACCAAAAACAGGATATTGGATTGGAATTTTTTTTTTATTTCTTCTAATTTGCCATCTATTAACAAAGTAACACATACCTAGTGGTTTAATAGTAATAAAATGTGTTTAATATAACTAAAATTGGCCGGTGTTGTGTGCACGAGTATACTTCATTACCCAGAAAGCCCTCTTTTTGCCCGCGCATGCGTGTTGTGCGTTTCCTGGTCGAAACTTGTCTGAATAAATCGTTCAGTGCTCGTAGATATCTGTTTAGACGAAAGAGATGCGGCAAAAAAAGACAGCCTCTCATGTCATGGCCACCTGGCTTGGTCGCATCTCGAAATTTTGATCGTATCGCGGGCGAACAATTTGATCGAAATTTTCGTCGTACCACGAGCTGATCGTAGGTCGAGGTACCACTGTATTACGTTTGTCGCTCAAGTGTCTTAAAATCCGCGTGTTTAAAAAACATACAAAGCCAGCTTCATAAAGGTGGATTATCACTGTCATAAAAACAGTAAACATGTAAAAAATAAAATACAAAGTTGATGTAGATTAAAGCTTTTGGAAGTCTTTTGGTCAGAAGTGGCCCTCTTTTAAAAGTTCTAAAATCTGATACCAATGTAATAGTCACTCAAATCAACTTAACCCATGGTGAATACATCCCTGCTTCTCTAAACCAGTTTTTTTAGAACTTTTTTTTCTTAAATGTAAAATATTACTGAAATTTCACTAAACCAATGTAGTGAAAATAAGGGGTTTTGTAATAAATCTTGCACAAAAGAAAAATATGTATAGGGGCAAATAATAAACAGCATTCTTGGACTTCTCCCCCCAGGCAGTGAAACGTTCCCATCGACGACTAGGTCTGGCTCAGAAGTTGATGGACCAGGCTAGCCGCGCCATGATTGAGAACTTCAACGCCAAATATGTCTCGCTTCACGTGCGCAAGAGGTATCGCGCACATTCTTCGTCAGAACTGTCGGATTACCTGATAAATCTTAAAAAAAAAAAAAAAAAAAAAACATTTTGTTGTCATCACCACAGTAACCGGGCGGCCCTGCACTTGTACTCAAACACACTGAAGTTCCAGTAAGTCTCTTGAATTTTTTGTGGAAATTGGAAAGAGTGGATTCAAAGATTTTAGAAGTTTTGTATGTGCTCTCCCAATGTTTGTGCCACAATGAACATGGTTCTTTTTCTTGTGCAGGATCAGTGAAGTGGAGCCCAAGTACTACGCAGACGGTGAGGACGCCTACGCCATGAAGAGGGACCTAGCCCACATGGCAGATGAGGTAAGAACAGAAAACAAACAAAGAAATGATGGAAGGAGAATATATGGACCTCAAATGACTATAATTGTGTGAATAGAATTGTAATGTCCCTTAGCTGAGAAAGCCCGGCCCCCGCCTGCCGGGACAGGAGGCGCCATCGGTTTCCGCTGACCCGGAGAGAGAAAACGGGAGGGACAGTGGCGGGGAAAGCAAAGAACTAAGTGAAGTCAGCGAAGCCACCGAAAGTACGGACGTCAAAGATTCTTCTTCGGATTCCCAATGACGCTTGTAGGCTCTTTTTTTAACTATTATATTCCATCTTTTTTATTCCTCTAGTTGATAAAGTGGTTACAATCATGACATGAGGAGTGTTGAAAAGCCCCCTTTTTCTGTCTTTGTTTTCTGAACAATCTCATCAAACTCTGTAACGCACTGATGCTAATAATTATGTTACCATAGTGTAGTAAGTGATACCTTTGGAAACCACTACTTGCACAATAATAAAACTATCGGGGAGTAAAGAAAAACATAGTGTGGCCAATTCTTTTAAAATGAATGCTCATACGATTTTATATTTTAATGTATATACTACGTGTAACTTTTCAGTTGGTAATAACAGATGCCGTAAAGCACTGCTCGTGAACCATAAAGTACGTACTTCAAGTGAACGATACTGTCACTAGATGGCGTCGTAGCCAACTTTTATATCAGAGACAAGGCTCTGTACTCCACAGAAATTGTGAGGAGAGTTTTTAGCAAGAAATAAGGGATAGATTCCCGCCTCAAGGACAAATTAATCCATCTGAAAAGTACATGAGTGCTCATTCTAAAGGTGCAACTAAAACAGGTTTGTATTTTGAAGGCTATGCACACCTGAAACAAAAAATGCAAATCACGAGATCAATTCAAAGTCAATTTTTGGGTGTAATGAAATGGACATGGGACAAAGACAATAAAGTGCTTCTAAGAACTTGACTAATCTTGTAGTTTTAGCACAACATGCCGTACTCTAACCATCTTTGCAACAAAATTCTAATCAAATCTTAAATGTTTTTCTCTGACTACTGGTGTCTACAAAATTAGTTGATTATTTTTGCAGTTAATTTTCGAACAGTCATCATCCCGTTAGCATTTTAATATGAGAGCATGTCAAAAAAGTAAAGAGTTTATATTCACATATAAATAAATAAGTATATATATAAATATATATATATATATATATATATATATATATATATATATATATATATATACACACACGTATATATACGTATATATACATATATATGTATATATATATGTGTATATATATTTTTTTATTTTCATATATGAGTCAATCAACCACATAAGACATTTTTCATTAAGAAAAAAAAACAAATATTGGAACTTTACTGATGCTCTGCGGTTGGCATTGCCCCCTTTTCAAACTCTGTCACAGAGCAGACAGTTTATTCCGGTAACTTGATGCGGAAATAAGGGTTAATACTCAAGACAACTGGGCGGCCCGGCGGATGAGTGGTTAGCGCGTCGGCCTCACAGTGGGAGTCCTGGGTTCAAATCCAGGTTGGTCCACCTGTGTGGAGTTTGCATGTTCACCCTGGGCCTGCGTGGGTTTTCTTTGGGTACTCTGGTTTCCTCCTACATTCCAAAAACAAGCATGGTAAGATGTTTGGACACTCTAAATTGCCCCTAGGTATGAGTGTGAGTGTGAATGGTTGTTTGTCTCTTTGTGCCCTGCAATTGGCTGGCCAACAATTTAGGGTGTCCCTGCCTCTGCCAGCTGGGATGGGCTCCAGCAGTGAGGATAAAGCAGTTCAGAAAATGACAAGAGATGAGACTTTCTACTTTTACTTTTGTTACTCAAGTGTATGTCAATTAGTAATTTAGTGCATTCACAAATATTTTGTTTTTCCTGTCTATCATATTGTTGAAGATTGTGCAATCATATTCGATTTGAAAAAAAAATGTCTCAAGTTTAAAAAAAAGGTTTATCTTCTATTTTGGGTTCAATTTTTTTGCTTGTTTTACTGCTCTTTAGTAAGTACCTGACCGCACGTCACCAACTAACAGTTTGTGCCACAAAATAACTTTATATTTTATACACAATAGCGATCAGCCCACTGAAGCACTTGTAAAGAGATTTGAAATTCTGTATATCTGGTGTATTTTGTAGACAACAATCGATTGTGACACCTGGTGAAAAAAGTGTCTCTTGCCTGATTCCAGGCTTCATTTGTTTAGCCACAAAATCTTGGAAGGGGGGGAATCAGGAACTTCCCTTTATTGCACACTTTTTTCAAATTGCCGTTTCTTTTTTTTTTTCCGGTTATGCAACATAATCTTGTTTAGAGGAAGTGTGTCCGTGACAAGTTCAGAGAGATTGATTCAGGCCACCAGAAATGGAAAAATTCCCTCTTGATGGCGCTTAAGAATGAACGGACTATTAGTTGGATTGTGCGTGTAAGGTCAACAAAGCAACTTTTGATTTGTTTAGATGCCCTTAGGAATTTGTCGCCGCAGTAAAGATTATCTAAAAAATGAACATGACCACACACAATGTAATTGGCATATGTACCCCACTTTTAGACATTAATTTCCTCTAGTGTATAAGTTCATGCACTTAAATATAGTTTTCTAAGACCTAAGAATAACTTTCCATGTGCGAGGTATACTTTTAATTTGACCGGAAAATAAAAGCCAGTATTAAGTATGCAGGGGAGAATGGGGCTGGTTGTCACGATGGTTGCCACGCTTGTTATAAATCAGTATTGAAATGAACAGAATTGTACCAAGAAATTCATCTCTACTGTCTCCACAGTAGAGCACAGGAGACAAATGGGCCTGAGGTTCAGATCCAGCCCGCGACCCACAAAAGTAAATCATGTGTGTCGAATTATATATATTCATTAATTTATTTTCTGTGCCATTTATCCTCACAAGAGTCACGGTATTTTTTTTAAAATATTAAACATTTCAGTAAAAACAAAATGCTTACTTTTTCCCTTTTATTGTTTTAGATAAATAATTAAAAAACAAAGAATATTTACTATTTTTCCATCTTAGTTAGAAAGAACATACAAAATTGATTGTTTTAGTCCTTTTTCCTTAAAATTTGTAAATAAATAAATTACAAAATATTTGGTTTTAAGAGGCTCAAAAAGAATTTAGAAAAATGTTAATGTCTATTAATAAATTATTGAGTAAAAGAAAAGCTGTCAATTCATTAGTCGATTAAATGTGGCAGCCTATTATGCAGACAAACGTGCACTAACCGATACTACAACGTGGCCCTCGGGGAAAAAAAGGAGTGGCACATCACTTTGACATAAGAAGCAAACTGTTGGTTTCCTGCCTTTAAAGCAGGTGCAAATTTGATTCACATTCTATGGCTAGCTGTTAATTAACTTTTAGTCTAAAACACGAGCTGGGGTTGGTTGTGACAACACATTGTAACAATTTGGATAGAGATGGTTGCAGTTCAGGATTTAAACAAATTTGATTGGCGTACAGGACACAGTAAAATTGTTTTCCAGCAGCTCTTGGTTGAATAAATACAAAATAAAAAACAAAAAAATCCTAATTTGTGCATGCTCGGATTAAGAAAGTAAAACACAACAGTGGAGCATGCATGCAGTGGCATGTACAATTTGCATGTTTGGTTAGTGCACACCCTATTTCTGTCATCACAGTGTTTCACACAGTAAATATCCATTTGAGAAGATGTGTTGACTTCTTTAATATTTCTTGTTTATCAAGACTAAATTGACCCCTTGATATACGATTTATGACTTTAGTTTTTAAAATATTTTATTACATTTATGAAGGACTCAAAATTGCCAATTGCAGCCCACAGGAGAATATTTTGCTCCATTTGACATTGATTGTAATAGTGTTGCCCGCATGTGTTATGCAGTGGGCAATAAAAAAACATTTAAAATAAAATGAACCATTTGAAGGTTTCATTTGGGAGTGGCGATAAACGATTTAAAAAACAAAATAATGAATAATAATAAAAAAGTAAAATAATTCCGAATCAAATATTTTATTATTAAATCAAAACTTCTGAAAATAAATTAAAACAAATTGGAATAAATTGGAGAAAAAAAAAGATAATGATGATGGAAGACGTCACATATTTTAACCCTATGGCTACCATTGACAACATTAGACGTCTGCCTCATTTTAACTGGGAAGGGCCAGAAGCAATCCAAGGAGCTCTTCCAGTCCCTCCCAGTTTAAATGGATTGGTCATCTATTGCTGTCAAAATGTGTTTTCAATGTCAATTTCCCTCTTTTACTAACTACCGCAACATATACTCTGCAACCTGAGCTTACAACGAATAAGTTTAGCTAATGGTAAATTTCATATAGATGTCCCTGAAAGTGTTTAAAAAAACGCATACATTCCTTTCTTAAGTCATAATTTTTTACAAAAAAAATAAAATAACAAATGACAACACCAAATGAAAATTATGTCAGATTTAACTCAGGATATTATAAACTTCCCTGTTAGAAATTGTATCAACCAACCCAATTGTCCCCTACAATGCATTGATCTGGCCCATTTGAAAACCAATGTGGCCACCTGAGCATTAAGCTTTTTCCCATTCCTGGTTTAGGCACTAATCTCCAAGTCCACAGTTGAAAACTGACAGCAGCTGCTTTCAATGATGACCACTAATCAAAGCCTCTTGTGTTTTACAAGGAGAGAAAAAAGTTGACCCCCCTAAGCTCTTTGCCGTCACCCAGACACCTCCCAAGCACATGCGTAAAAATGACGTAAGAAAACAGAGCGAATGTGTGAGTCAGCACAGTGAATGAGAGCAAGAAAGTGAGAGATGAGTTCCACTCCACCCACATCTACCCACGTCCAATGTGAGGGGGGAGGTGAGAATTAAGTGGCGTTACTCAGCTGCCTGCTGCACTCTCACAAAACAACACAGGAAACAAGTCAAGGTAAGATGCAGACACACAAACACAAAACCTAGGTCTAAAAAAAAACATGTGCCCTCATGTGGTTTGATCTTTGGCTTTTGACTCTTGAACTTGATTATATTGCCGCCTTCTCTTGGCTGATCACCAGCAAGTGAGTCACTCACTGAGGTGTTGGTTTAACTGGCGTCACATGGAAGACTACTATCGTCCAAAGGCGTCTTTTATAATGTTTGAAGACGATGTCTTCATGGATTGTCAAAATGGACCCTGATCAATGACACTGCAGTGACATTGTGTCTTTGATCACCCATATATGGCGCTCGCGACCTGTTGCTGGATAGTGGGGGGGCTCTTTGAGATGTCTTGTATTGGTCTTTATCAATGACACAAGTGGAAACCCATGTGCAATGACAAGTTGGGATGTGGGAATCTCCCTGAAGACGACTATTGCTAGTATGTGTGTTTAGTCTAAATGGCATTTGTTTATGTCAATTTCCTCACTTATCTTGGCTGGTCCTTTTGGCTTTGTTTTTGGTTTCCTTTTCTGTGACCCTAGATTCACCTCTGTTTTGAACTTATGTGGTTAGAATGGACAGCAATTTGAATGAGAAATGAAACCTCAAGGTGCTGGGGAAAGTCGATTAAGGTGGTGGTGGTGAGGGGAAGGGGGCTGGAAAAGTGTTAGGACTTTGTGTGATATCAGGAGGTTATGGTTGGCCGCAGGGGGAATTGTTTGAATTAAGGTTTCCATCAAAAGAGCCATCGCTACATTTCAGCATAAGAGAATGTTGAAGTCATGTGACGTTCAAAATAGGGAAGTGCATGTACTTGTATTGATCATGCAAGAAAACAGTGCCCTTCCCCTTTTTTAACACAATGACTTAAGAAAAAAAGCATCCTTCATGTGACTGAACACACTTCAAAATAAAAGTGCTGTTATGCTTAACAACAATGGTAAAGCAGGGCCTAAAGACTGCAGAACTCAAGAACATGGCATGTATTTATTGTCGGAGAAAAAGTCCAAGTTAAGTTTAAAATCCTAATTCATTAAAAGATCCTATAGGGCACATGTGTCAAAGTGGTGGCCCGGAGGCCAAATCTGCCCGCTGCATCATTTTGTGTGGCCTGGGAAAGTAAATCATGAGTGCCGACTTTCTGTTTTAGGATCAAATTAAAATGAAGAGTATAGCTGTATATTAAATTTCCTGATTTTCCCCCTTTTAAATCAATAATTGTATTTTTTTAATCCATTTTTTCTGTGTTTCTAGTTCAAAAATCATTTTGTAAAATCTAAAAATATATTTAAAAAAAGCTACAATAAACACTGTTTTAGATCTATAAAAACTGAATATTCAGGGCTTTTAATCCAGTTCTTTTAATCCCTTTATAAAAAGTCTATCTAAGTTTATCTAAAATGGTCTGGCCCACATGAAATCGAGTTGACGTTAACGCGACCCGCAAATCAACCCGAGTCTGACACCTCTGCTATAGGGCTTCACAGACAAACCAATGAGAACTTGTATATCTACTTGATTAAATACTGGTAGTCTCACTTCAATTTCTTCACAATTTGATGCAGTCCGTGTGAAATGTGTTTTATTTTTTTTTAAATTTTTAATGGACAAAGGTTTATGCTGTTGTATGAATGGTGACATGTTGGTTAAGTACTAATCCAATTCATTTTGGTTGGTAGTGATTGATAAAATAGATTGGATGTTTGTGTGTCCCCATCACTGGAAGTCAATCACTATGTGACGTGACTGACATTATTTTAAAAGCACTATTTTCCGGACCTTCACTAAAAGGTGACATGAGTCTCGGAGTTGCCTAGCAACTTTCCTGCCTTTGATGTGAATGCAATGTCAAGGGACAAGATCAGTTGGAATATAGTACTATAGTTGTCTACTCATTTTATCGGACACATTTTGGAAATAAAAGTGATCAGTAACTTTGGACCGCTCCCCTCATTTACCACACCATCAGGTGAGCTGGCAGTACTGTGGTCCTGTTTTACAACATATCATATACAGCAACTGGTGTAGCCTATGCTACAGATGCGCTGCTCATGCCTATGATCGTTCAGAACTTGGGCATTTTCACAATCTTGGAATCTTTCCAAATCCAAAATACTGTACGGAAATTGTCCCTCTAAAATTGGGATGGTGTGGATCTTCTCATTTTGTACATTTAGACTACCATGACTGCCACTGTTTACTAAGCCCATTTTGTCTTCACAACAGCCAACCAAAACCTGGACTAACCGTCACATTTTTCTCGGTCTGGTCTGGAAAGCCCATATTTGGAGTGTTTGCACGGTACACGTCTTTTACATCAGCCTTTAGGTGGGAATCCAAACTTGATTATATGAAGATTCTAGAAGTGCAAATGAATCCTGCCCCTTCATTATTTTATTCTAGCAATAGATTACAACATAACAATTTTAGCACAAAAACATTCACTCTGCTATCCCGTTGTCATTAGGCATTCATGCTGCGATATTCAAAATTTGCACCAGGCTTTTTGACTGTTGCCATGGAGTCAAACCCACTGGCAAACTCCAATACTGCAAGGATTTCAAATAATTCTGGGTCTTAATTTTGAAAGATAGGAGGTTGGGGCACAGATTTTCCGTCCTCCCAATTAGCCAGATCGAGACTGTCTTGTCGCACCACTGGGCCAATGGAGGGATGGAAAGACCAGACTCAAGAATGGTCTTGGAGTACCCCTTGCTCTCTTGTCTCTGAGAGCCTCCTCAGCTCTAATGGCAGGACCCAAAACGTTCTTCCTGACCACCTTTCTCTCTGACTGGGGCTCATCTAGCATCAGACCACTCTCCTGCATGGCATATTGGTAGATCTCTTATGTCAATGTCAGTTAGTTGGACTAATGTGCAGTTGAAACTAGTGTTTTCCCGTTCTGATACTCAGTATTGGCATCTGATATGGTAATTTTTTTAGAGGATTGGATCCAAACCAGCAGTAGTGTTTTTAAAGTCTTATTTAATTGAGTCCTGTTGGTACCTCCTGTAACACCAGGGCTCACTTTAACACTTGGACAATAACAGAAACGATATTTTTTTGCATTATTTTTACTGGATGAAAAATCCTGGAATCAGCAATGGTGGAACATATCTGGAAAAGGATCGGATCGGAAGTAAAAAATCAGCCATGGGACATTCTTGGTTGGAGCAAAGGTGTCTTGTGTTTTGGGGTGCTAATAACAGGGCCAGTGGAGAAAAATTGGATCCTTTGTGTTAACACATTTGATGATTTTTCAGGTCACACTGTAGTAGTTGGGAATCAATTTCATAGTAGTTCAGCAGTACTAGTCATAATGGGTATTTTTACATCCTTCTGGTTTCTTTGGCGACTGAGAGGTTACAGTTGGAATCCTGCCTGCCGTCAGTCTTCTAACCAATAATTATATGTAAACAAAATATGATGTCATGAAAAAAAATCATGGTTTATTTTTTTGTAAATTATATTTTCAGAAATGCTCACTTTGTTCCACAGAAGTCCAGTGGGTAGGTGCAATCATGGCTTCCCAAGTGAAGCTCAGGAAGGACAAGTTTGGCATGGTGGACTATGACACACAAATTAAGGGTAAAACACCTAAAACAACTTATTGGGGTGCAGTTTGCATTTAGTAGTAGGTTAAATCTTAGTTTTGAAGGTATCATTTTCATTCCCTGTCTTTGACTGCAATAGACATTCAACTCATTATAACTGACAGTGAATCCTCCCAATTCAAATGGATGAAGACAAAGGATGGAATTAGCCAATATACCTGCAATCCGGTGTGGCATGTTTACATACAAGACTCTACCTTTGTTCATTAACATGCACTGTCCTGACCAAATAAATAAACAAATAAATGAATAGATGTCTATCGCAGTGAATTTAAGTCATTGTGTTAAATGGGTTGTTTCAGTACACAAATTTAGAGATCAGGGCATTTCCAGATGAGTCGGTATCATAGTTAAACAATACTTAGTGATTATATTCAGGTTGTTCTTAAAATGTTTGATCTGGGTAAATGTAAACAAACTTTTTTTTAAAAATGTATATGGTCTATATTTGGTGAAAGCTAGTATGAAACATATTTTGGTGAAAAACAGAGTTTGGCTGTAGTAGTATTTGATTCCCCATCTGGCCTTAATAGAAGTCCGCTGTCAGCTGGTGGACCAACTGAAAGTGATGGATGTGCAGCTCGAGCAGAAGACCCAACATCTCCATGACTTTGCCGATTATTTGCGACGGCGAAGCGAGATCGAGAGCGAATACTCGCGATCTCTGGAAAAACTGGCTGAACGATTTACCAGTAGGATCAAGAGGTAGCCTGTCTGTGTTATTTTAATGATGAACCCTGAAAAATCACGACAAATGTACTCCATCTGTGCTGTTGGTAACAGAAAAGAGGCGACCGGTCACTCAGTTGCTCAGTTGTGGCTGGCATTGCTGTCACACACACGGCAGGAGAGTAAGGACCACATTCAGCTGAGTGACAACTGCTCCACTTTTCTCATTCAGCCGCTCTACCATTGCCTGGAATACACCCAGAGATTAGCCAAGAAGGTACCCATGTAGTAGGGAGAGGAGTTCACGCGTGACAATCACAAGTATCTTCGGTGCAGTTATAAGATATGGAACAAATACTCAAAACCGTGTTCCAAGCATGTCTGTTCTTGGCTTCCAGAGTAAAGACATCTGCTCTCAGCTTCAGGATGGCCTCCTGAAGGTGACTACAGAGCTTCAGACTGTGAGTAAGAAGAAACCAAAAGTGCCAAAGCACTTTTTGTCTTTGTTAAAGCAAACAAGTAACCAGTTAACACGTTTGTCTTTTTGCGGCAGGCGTGGCGGACATACTCCCAGTACCATGGTGACTACCTGTGCGCAGACGGGAAGTTAAAGGAAGCTGAGAAACAGGAAGAAAAGCAGAAGCAAAATGCCAAAAAACTGGAACGGCTCATTGAGAAGGTTAATATTTTAAAAAGTGCTCGTGCTATCCCAAGTACTTGCATCGTCACCATTGGTCCAATTTTCAAACCATTCTTTAGTATGGATTTTTAAAAATAATTGTCCGGCGTAACTACTGATTCATGGTTTCAATTTGTACCTTCCAGAGCTTTAAAAAAATAGAATTTCAAATTCCATGAAAACAAATTTTCCATGGTATTTTATTTTTTCCAAATTCAATAAAAATTCGGATAATATTTGTTGCGGGCGGCCCGTTTCATGAGTGGTTAGCTTCACAGTTCAGGGGACGAGGGTTCGTTTCCAGGTGGGTCTTCACTGTGTGGAGTTTGCATGTTCTCCGGGTACTACGCTTTCCTCCCACATCCCAAAAACATGCCTGGTAGGCGGGTTGAAGACTCTAAATTGCCCCTAGGTATTAGTGATCATGAATGGTTGCCCGTTTTGTGCCCTGCGATTGGCTGGCCACCAATTCAGAGTGTCCTCCACCTGGTGGGCATGGTTATCTGGGATAGGCTCCAGCACCCACTCGACTCTCGTGAGGATTAGCGGTTCGGAAAATGAATGCATAATATTTGTTGCTGCTCAGTGTGCGTTAATGGTTGGTGTTTAAAATTGCATGATGTGTATAGTAAATTGCCTTAACATTTAAACTATGAAACGTTTTGTTTGGTATGGTTCGTTTGAATAATTGAGTGTTTGAATATGTTTTTCTTTTTGGTGATTTGTTCTATATGCTGGTAGAGGCAGGGAAAAGTCCAAGATATTTACTTGAAGTGCAGCAAAGCTAGAAATGATTACCTACTCAACTTGGCTGCGGCTAACGCTTCCATGAACAAGTATTACCTCCAGGACATCTCCACTCTCATTGATGTAGGTCTGCACTTCTGCAACACCACATCTGTGACAATGTTTCTGTAATTTGCAATATAAAATTCAGATAATTGTTTTTTTTTATGTATATTTGAAACACCACAGTGTTCGGATACAGGTTACCACATGTCTCTGAGCCGAGTGATGCAAGCGTATCTGTCCAGCCGGCGCCAGGTCCAGCAGAACTTGACCTCCGGACTACTAAATCTCCAGGAATCGGCGTCCGTGTTGGACCAGGGCCGGGACCGAGACGCTCTGCTGCAAGACCACCATGTCACTTTCTGTTTGCCTCTTCGCTTCCCCTATCAACCCCATGATGGAGACCAGGTGGGCATGCCATGTTTTGCCTTTTCCTGGATTCTTCCTAATTTTCTTGGCCTTTTAGCTTTCTGAGATCAGTGCTGTGGGTGAGATGAGGTTTGAGCTGGAGACCAGATTCAAGCAGATCCAGACTAGGCTCGGAGCAGTTGCGGAAGAAACCCAGGAGGTAAGGAATCAATTAATTTCTTCTATCACTTTGAGCTTCATCTGTGATCCGCTGCAGGCAACCAAGACCATGTCAGCAGCTCAGTCTTCTTTGCTGGAAGCAGTGCACGACTTGGATTTGGAGCCCAATAGCAGCCAGGAGGATTGCACAGAAAACCTGCTGTCACGGCCCAGCGTGGCTCGCCGCAGAGCCAACCAGCAAGAAATAGAGAACTTATACATCACCGTGAGTTGTTTTAAAGTCACAGTTCACAATGACGATAGGGCTTTCCAGTAACAACAATAACCCCGGACAACAATTATCTCATTCAATGACATCGATTGAAGTCCATTTCACCTGGGATGGGGTGTTCATGTTTCACTGCTATTGACGACGAGACGTCCCATCCAGGTTGACCAGTCATAATGGTTGGACGTCTTTTGCTCTCAATGGTAGCCAATAAGTTAAGAATAATACAGATTGTAAGTGTGACAGCTATTTTATTTTATTTTTTTGGAGCCCGGAAGGCTAAATTGATCTCAATATTTCCTCTCACTGCATGATATTTTTTCCCCTCAGTTATTTATGTACTCATAAAAGCACAAATGTAGCCATTTCATTGGTTAAGCCTTAATATGGGGAAATAAACATGGCAGTCATGGGCGATTCTTGCATATTGTCAATATTTTTATTTAATTTATTTTTTTAGAAAAAAATACATGTTATGTTTCCAAATATATAAAAAAATAGGATGTTGTCCTTTTTAAAATAATTTATTTTAATTGATTTAAAAAAACTTGATACGAGTTTTGGATCCCACCCTCAAAAATAGTTGAAACCACTTGTCAAACTTAAGTCAACAAATTGTTGATAATGATTGTTATTTTTTCAAATCAGTTGAGATTATTTCTGCTAAATCCCAAAATGTTCTATTCTCTATGCTTTCCTAATGCTGTATGAGAAATAATCCCTGAATGCTCGTCAAGATTAAAAATGATTTGAAAATGGGCCTTTAAACATATCTGATGGATGCCTCCTATGTGAATTTCCATACATTCAATGTCAAATGCTTATTTATCTTGCAGAGAGTCAAAGAGTTCCTAATTGGCAGTTCTTTAGAGGCCAAGCTAAAAGCCAAACACGACCTTCTTAAAGTTGCTGTGGAAAAAGGTAATGTGAATCCAACATACACTGTTCAAGCAAAGCTTACTAACTTATTTATTTTTTAAATTCTACCATATCTCAGGCCAAGCACTAAATAAACATCAGCCAAAGTGAGTATTCCCTCAGAGTTTAGATTATGCAATGTAAAAATGCTGAGCTTCCTCAATATATATGTATATATATTTTTAAACGATGCTAAAGGCCACTATTTGTCATATAAAATGTTCAAGGAACATTAGTACATACTTGTGTATACTTGGCATGCTTGTTTATGTTGATGTGAGAAAGCAGTTCATTTTCTCAACAGACACAATGGGAAGTCGGGACGTGTTCGAAAAAACCCTTCCAGTGGCAACTTGTTACATAACCAAAAACTTTTCACTGGCGACATGTTATCATTCATGCAGGTAATGAAATAGAATATTTCAGTACCACCTATGACATTGAAGTGAGTTTACATGCATTTTATTATCTTTTCTTAGGATAAAACCAACCAAAAACACAATTAATAGTGAATATAAATTTACTGTGGACTCAAAATTACTCAACACGCAACCACCGTTGGCTGCCAGTGACAGTGATAGATGTCCAATGCATTTTTGAGTGGGAAGCAGGGGAGTAATCATTTACTGCCAGTTCCTCTCTCTCAAAATTTCAGTGGGTGTTTTTAAAGTAATTTTCTTTTACTAACTGCCAGAGTACATGCTCTTTGGGTGTCAATGTTTAAAGAAAGGTTGGCAAAGGTAGAAATGCAAATTGGGACCATTCTTAGGTCTTGTGATTAGAATTGAATTGAATGCTTTTATTGTCATTATACAAGTATAATGAGGAATGTCTGTGTTTAGTGTTATCGCTCTCACACACTCTTATAGTGGTTACCTGAAGTTCAATATGGCAGAACTTCCACCTACACACAAGTCTTCTGCTCTTTGTTTTGGTTAAATGTAATATGTTTGGTTGTTTTTACAGCCGACGGTAACTGCTGTAACAATTGCAACACAATAACTATCATATATTGTGTAGACACGATTAGTTCATGAAATCAAAAATTAAGGCAATTGATTCAGCATTTTTTTTCCATGATTGAGTTCTAAATTAGGCGGCCTGGTGGCTGAGTCGTCAGCGTGTCGACCTCACAGTTCTGAGGTCCTGGGTTCGAATCCAGGTTGATCCACCTGTGTGGCGTTTGTGTACTCCCCGGGCCTGTGTGGTTTTCTCCGGGTACTCTGGTTTCCTCCGGGTACTCCGATTTCCTCCGACATTCCAAGAACATCAACTCTGTGTGTATCTGTGAGTGTGAATGGTTGGCCGGCTCCTCGTGCCCTGCCATTGGCTGACAACCAACGGGAGCACCAGGGTGTCCTTCACCTCTGGCCCAAGTCAACTGGGATAGGTTCCAGAATCCCCCCACGACCCTAGTGAGGATGGATAAAGCATTTCAGAAAATGAATGAAGGAGTTCTAACTAAGAATATGTTACAAGCTACTGTGTGTATTTGCCTTATTTTGCATTCCTCTCATTTCAGGCATCAGGTCAACAGATTCCACTTGTGGTAGAAAGTTGCATTCGCTTCATTAATCTCAATGGTAAACCCCAAAGATTGACTGACTATCAGGGTAGTGCAAGGAGCATGTCGATGAATGTCGTTCACAATGAATTCTAGCCGCTGCTTTGTTCCCCAGGCCTCCACCATGAGGGCATTTTCAGGGTGTCGGGCTCTCAGATCGAAGTCAACACTTTGAGGGATGCGTTTCAGCGAGGTAGGTCTCGAAATAAGTCATTTGCTTTTTTTTTTTTTAAGGCTCAGAAAAGCCATGTAGCTGACATTTTAAGATATGGTGATTGGTTGTTTAACTCGTTTAACTCGTCTTTTAGGAGAAGACCCTCTCGCCGAGCACAAATCTGACCTGGATTCGGTTGCTGGAGTGCTCAAGTTGTATTTCAGAGATTTGAAGAATCCGCTGTTCCCTGTAGACAGCCTCAATCGGCTACTGGAGTATATCTGTGAGTGTTGTCTTTTTTCGACTATTTGGCACATGTTCGAAATGCTTTCCCCAAATTCTCTATCTGCTTAGCTGTAAATGCTACATAGATGGCATTCTCTCGTCTCCATTTTTCTCGTCAGACATTAAAAATGATGATGAGAGAGCCGAGCAGTTGAAAAGTGTCATCTTGTCCTTCCCCGAGCCGCTCATTATTGTCATGAGATACCTCTTCGCTTTTCTTCATCAGTGAGTGCAAACACCAAACTGGATGGAAAATAAAATCATTTTGAGACTATTCACTGTTGTTTGTGCACCATTCCCAGTGTTTCGCAGTACAGCGATGAGAACATGATGCAGCCGTACAACCTGGCCGTGTGCTTTGGTCCCACTCTGGTCCGAGGGACCCAGGATCAGAACCAGGACCACCAAAGAGAACAGCAGGATGCCGTTGCCCTCCAGCCTCAGATCAACGCCCTGGTGAACAACTTCATACTCCAGCATGAATGCATCTTTCCGGGTCAGAGCGAGGTACAAGGTCCCGTGTATGAGAAATGCATGACGCTGGAACAAGACGACTGGTAAACAATAGCTCATGTATATTTAATATTTAGATGTATATATTTAAAGAAGTGTCATGATGAAAAATGTCTTCTGGCTTTTATGATGCAGTTATTTTGTTCTCTCCCAGTGAGCCAAACGTTGAGGAAGGCGATGGCGATGTGGAGTACAGCACAATTGGTGAGCTCGTTTACGTTTTTCCTTTTGGGTATTATAAACCTATTATCCAACACCCATTTAAGTATACTTTGGAATGTAAAGTGAAAAATAGTGTTATTGGAGTCCATGCTCCTTAATGCTTGCTCTTTGAGACTGAGTTTCCAATTGCTAGTTGCCCTAACCCAGGGGTGGGCAAACTTTTTGACTTGCGGGCCAGAATGGATACTAAAATTTGACAGAGGGGCCGGGCCAGGAGCATTTGGAAACTCAATGTAATTTATCAAACCTGGGGATTGAAATATAAGAAAAAAGACACAATTGAAGGTGAAAATGTATTTTCAAATTTATTTTCAACATTAAGAACATATTATTATTCAACGAAAGAAAGCTGTCTTTAAATTGAGAGTTATGAGCGGCATGTTAATTAAGCTACTGTACTGCTGCTGTGCGTACATGTGCAAGTTGCTATTTTCAACACAGTAGAGAAACTCACATTTCAGTGGGAACTGTGTTGTTGTTCTCCCTTTTTTGCCAGTGCATCAAAATCTGGAGTTAGTGCGCTATCTATCGGGGAAGCGAGGGTATTGCAGGGGAAAGGGAAATGAATGAGGTCATTGATTTTTACTATAATTTGGACAACGTCGGCGGGCCGGATTAAAAACCCTAAGGGGCCGTATATGGCCCGCAGGCCGTAGTTTGCCCATGCCTGCCCTAACCTATATGGCTGTCAACTTAAAAAAAAGAATATAAATCCAATTATGTGATGTTAAATCATCAATTTGAAGGGGTTGTAATGGCTGCAAATGACTGTTCTTTCACTGCAAAAAATCCAACTTAAAATGAATTGAAAATCTATCCTTGTCAATGCCAGACCATGTCTGACCATGCCGCAAAAGCACTTAGTTTACAGTCAAGTGAGTAAGCAACATTTTTTTATTAAAGCCAAAAAATTATATATATGGAAAAAAACAAAAGTGGCATCGGGTTATGGTGTCAAAAATATCGGTGGAACAGTAACTTGTATTAATATTTTTGAGATAAGTGTTTGGTACATTTGATTTCATTTATTAATTTGATCCGTTGTTCGTTCTAAAGCGTTGTTTACTACAGTGTAATTTTTGCAAGGACTAAGAGGGAGTCAGAAAATGTACAACTCCATTTCTTGTGATACAGAAGTGGAAGCGGGACATTTGGTCAATCGCAGTAACTCGGTTACAGCATGCCTGCAGAAGAAGAGCGAGGCTTCCAAAGCTGACAAAAGTGGCGGGGCGGACCACCGCAGATCAGCGTCGGGACCAGCCGCCGCCATGGTAACTTCGGGCGGGGCAAAGGTCATCCTCCAGATTCCAACTGGACCGCAAGGTCGGCCAAGGATGATGCATTCTCCTGGTTTTGCACGCAGAGAGTGAGTGGCCACCTGGCTTTAAGTTTGTGATAATTACAGATGAATGATTTTTTTAACCTCCTCCAGACAGATGAACTCCACACCTAATGAAGTTGTCAAAGTAGACAAGGTTTGTGTGAAAGTCAAAAAGCCCTACCAAGTTAAATTTCCCATTATTTTACAGCTTGATTTTCACTCATAACTCTCTCCTCTTACCACAGGCGGTGTGTCGCCAGATGGACTCTGTCTTCAAAGAACTTGTCTCTAAACATGCGCTACAAGAGCCCTCCTCTACCACTTTTCCAGGCAACCCAAAGGAAAGGAGGGTGTGAGAAATGGCCACATGGTTATACATTATTATTATTATATAAAACATTAAAGCTGTGAAAATGACTTGTAAGAAATAAGTATCCAATTATTGTGTGAATGCCAAACACAGTGGATTGAAATGGAATTGATGACAACTTGTTTTTCTGGACAGGAAAGCTTAATTTCTATTTCATTCCAACTCCCAAATATTAGTCAGCTTCTTATTTTTTTAGACATCATAGGATCATTTATTGTAAGGACAATGGGGTTTGTTGTCCCATGGGGTAGTTGTCACACTTTGTAGAACTTGACCACCAGTGGGCATTGTTGACATGATCATGATGGTGCCCAGAAAAACAAAACTATTTACTATAAATTCATGTTTTTAATTGGCATTTTCTTTATTTCGGGTCAATTTTGATATCTTTTTATGGGCTTTTACAAAATACATTTAATGTTATGAAAGTGTGACCATTAAAAAATATATTTTAAGCTACAGCTAGTTTTGATTCCCTAGATAGCCAGATAGGTGATTGCTAGCTTGCCAATAGTTCAAATGATTCATAGTTCTCATTATATTAATGCAACATTGTAAAACATTTTTATCAGGAAAACCTGTTGTAATTGAATAGTAACATTATGATGTAGTCCCGTTATCTTTACATGTTTATCAAAAGAGAGAACACTAAAAATTAATTTTGCAAGTTGTCCTTTTTTAAATCTCATTTAAATTCAATGACGATCAATGGTTACCACAAAGTCTTCAGACAAAAAAAAAGAAGCAAAGAATGTCAAATTCAAGCCCAGATTTGAAGTTTCCCACTGATAAATTATTATTCTATGGTGTGTTAATTGTATTCCTGAAAAAGAGAAAAATGTAACAAACAACCTTGCTCTTCCAAATTGCAATGTGGTAACTCAATTCCTAAAATGCCACTTTTCCAAAAAAGAAACGGTCCCAAATGACATCCAGATCTTTCACATTTCCTGATTTCCATTCTTTCTTCAAATGTCACATGACCCTTCAGAGAAGCCACTTAATAGTAGAGTATTTCAGTTCTGCTTCAGTTTTTCACAATTTCCATACAATAGCTATGCAAATATATCTTTTCAATGGCCGTGGACATCTATTAAAACATTATTAACTTAACTCATTCACAGCAGTCTTTTAACAGCAATAGACGTTCAATCCAATTATACTCATTCGATGGTTTCTAGCCCCTCCCAGTTAAGAAGGATTGGACACTTATTGACGGCAATGGACATCCAATCCATTTATACTGGGACGCGCTGGATCATTTGATTGCTTCCAGCCCCTCCTAGTTGAAATGTACTGGACGTCTATTGTCGTCAATGGCAGCTAAAGAGTCAAGATATGTGAGGCAACAAGCCAACAAAAAAGTCTATACATGTAGGCCCAAATATTTTAATTGCCCATCAACAAACAGATGCAGGAAAAACTACAATACTAGAATCAGATGTCCCCACAAGGCCCCACAAATTTTTGTCCCACAAGCTGGCTCCTCTTTTCAGATATGAATGTAATTAAAAAAAGCATCATAACTCGTGCATAAGTGCAGTTCAAATCGATTGGCCACGTGTATTCATTTGTCAATAATACAAACATGTTGCTATTTATTGAATTGAATGGAATGCTTTTATTATACAAGTATAATGAGATTTAAAGATTCACCACAAAGTACACAAATGACAAACAAACAGATAAACAAATAATAAATAAATAAATAATAAATAAGTAGGATGGCCCGGTGGGACAAGTGGTTTGCGCGTCGGCCTCACAGCTCTGGGGTCCTGGGTCCAAATCCAGGTGGGTCCACCTGTTTAGAGCTTGCATGTTCTGCCTGGGCCTGCGTGGGTTTCCTCCGGGTACTCCGGTTTCCTCCCGCATTCCAAAAACATGCATCGTAGGCTGATTGGACACTCTAAATTGCCTCTAGGTATGGGTGTGTGTGCATCGTCATCCGTCTCCTCGTGCCCTGCGATTGGCTGGCCACCAATTCAGGGTGTCCACCGCCTCTGGCCCAGAGACAGCTGGGATAGGCTCCAGCACCCCCCGCGACCCTAATGAGGATAAAGCGGTTCAGAAAATGAGATGAGATGAGAAATAAGTAATGAATAAATATGTAGTCAATATAAGTAGTCAACAACATAAATAATTAGGGAATTGCACAAATAATGACAACAAACAAACAAACAAAGAATCAATAAATATAATAAATACATGTTGGGAAGAAACTCTTTGAGTCTGAAAAATATATTTCTAACAGTCCAATCAAAACAAATATACATAAAACCTATTAAACATAAATTGGACATTAAACCAAAACAATCAAATTAAAAAGGTTTAAAAAAATGTACCACTTTGAGGCCAAACATTTCCTCATCACCCCTGCCTTTAAACATTGAAATGATACGCCATCATCGGCCAATCAGCGTTCAATATACAAGTAGGCGGCTCTTCTGTAAATAGTAAAATCCAACATCGCTGTCGCTCATTGGCTAACCATGATCACAACAATAACTTCTGTTCGGTATTTGTCGGTGTCAGTGAAGGTTGCAAACTCAGCAGGGAGGCAGAATTTGGCGTCCAGATGGAGTCCAGTTTATGGCTCGGAAACAAGCGCCATCGAGCCACCCTCACAGGCTGGAACTTCAAGTGGACCCGATTAGATAAGAAGAACAACGACAACCAAACGAGTATGTCAAACTTTCTCATCCAACTCAGGCAATAATACTCGCTCGTGTTCCGAAAAAGTCCAAGTCACGCGTGTTCAGTGACTGAAAGAACTAGGGAGCAAAGATGCTTTAAAAAATACTTTAGAAAAAAATATTTGAATGAACAATTTCATCAGTATCCATAAATAGGCAAAGCAAGTTGTGTAGAAACCCGAAAAGAACTATTAATGAAATTATTAAAATTTGGTCAATCGAAAAGTGTGAAACAAGTAAGGGATGGTGATATCCAAATAAAACAAATCTTGAAAATTATAACTTGGAAACTCATTGTGATGGCGCTAACCATTATGAGTTTGTAATTTAAAAGAATAGAATTTGGATGTACTGTCTCATTTACTTTTTTGGGATAGTTTTGTTGAAAGAATTGGTATTTTTGCAACATGGATACACAGATGGTATTTAGAGTTGTATAATAGGGAATTGTGGATGTTTTACAATTATTTTAAAAGTGAGCAGAATATATATTGTTTTTAACTGTGAGGTGCTTGCCAATGTGGGTGTAAACAATTGCTTGCAGAAAAAAATGTTGATGATTACTTGCACATAATCCAACTTGAAAAACCTAACGTAACTCCTCCATTCCAAGCAAAAGAGGCATTTTTCTTTTTCTGGAGTACTTCTCACAAAGTCAAAGTGGTGTGTTTAGTTATAAAAGATAAAATCAACAAAACAAAAACACACAATCCAAAAACAAAAAAGAGGTTTTAGGCAACAGTTGTCTAAAAAGATACAAAAATTCTCCTATATCTAAAACACCTGCTTCTCAATGTACAAAAAAGCAGAAGCTTAATGTTCAGTTCAGCTGGTCAGCGATTTCCAAGGTTTAAAAAACAAGAATAAGAGGATTTCCTTGGATTTTGAAGTTTTTCACCAAGATTGGGCTTCATTTTATTGTTATCATTGTTGCTTTGAGAGTGACTTAGGGCTGTCAGTAACAACTTTGAGGTCGACCAGGAAACACGCAAAACTGGTTCAACAGCATCAACAAGCCCAACCGTGACAGGGGCTTCAATGTGGTGTCAGGTTGGAACTACAAACCAAGTATCCAATGTTTTTACTGTATCATCCAAATCGACTGGCCGATGTATGAAATAAGAAAATGAGCACATTAGCTGTCTTTTGCGGAAAAAGACATCCTATCCACCTGAAATGGGAGGGGTGTCTATTACCTTCAAAGACGCTGGAATGTAATCATTCAAATCGTGACCGGCCGTTTGGTTGCCGGACGTTTGGTTGCGGACGTTTGGTTGCGGACGTTTGGTCGCCCGGATCCAAACAACGGGCGACCAAACGTCCGGCGACCAAAAGTCCGGCGACAAAACAAGGTAAAACAACACGGTCTACGCATCAATAAAAGCCAACAATGGCCCTGAGCAGTTTCACTGAGCGGACGTGCGAGTGTATAAGAGTTTGTATGTACATGAGTTGTCCCCTTAGGAAGGGACGTCAGTCAGGGTCTTAACAAGTTCTCCAACAAAACACAATAAAAGTACGGGAAATTTGGAGCTTTTCTTTAGCCTAATAATTAATAGGGCATTAAGTATGACTAAATAATAATTCAGTTTGTATTTAGGGAATTTGAGCAACAATTTTAAATGGTAATTATCAATACCTTCTGGGCGACCAAACGGCCGAGTACCCATTCAAATTGTGAATATGTGTAAATATGCTAAGTACACAATTCTAAAACGCTGTAAATGCTCGCTGAAACGTGCGTGAAAAAAGTATGGCTGTGCCCGTGGTGCCCTAAACATGCTGTGTTTACACAACCACAACACTGCTCATCACCAAGAGAATGACAAACCAAAGATGTTGGCAGTATCATGCTCTGGGGCTATTTTTCTTCAGCTGAAACTGGGGCTTTCATCAAGGTGGAGGGAATTTACCGTATGACCACTTCCCACAAAAATGTCGACTTTTGTCCACTACGACTAACTATCACTGTTCCATTTTAAGCAAAAGTTTTTGGGATCAAATTAAATTGGTGTCATGTTTGTTGTATACATTGATTTCATTGAATGGAAAAAGGCAGATCACTGATTCGTGTTTCAGGTTTGGATTTGCTCGGTTTTCAGTTTCAGTGTTGGTGTCAGATGTGGTCGGCGTGGAGGAGGGGAGAGTCAACGTCCTGCCCCGCAAGTCTGTCGAGGACTCGGACAAAGACTTCACTGGTGGGTCAGCACAAGAACTACTTACTAATGTCCGTTTGCATGGCGCAAATTTCCGCTACATATTATAGAAAACCTAAAGCTTTGCTTTTTTTATCCCGCTTTGTGTTCCAGTGTTCTACGTAAAGCGTGTCCGAAGCGGCAGCTCCCGTGGGTTGCTATGGCGACTGAGTCAGACTCAGTTTAGCTGTCCTAGTCGAGTTCTGAGAGACCAGTGGACCAAGCATTTGAGAGCTGCTCTCAAAACTCATTGTAAGCATGCATTATTTCATTTCAGGTATCTTGCATATGCTTGAAAATGAAATTTAATATCCACACCAATCCTTTCAGGTCCTTCGCGCCCAAATAAATTATTGGTATTTATTAATCCATTTGGAGGGAAGAAGAAAGGAAAGCACATTTATGACACTCTGGCTTCTCCCCTCTTTGAGCTAGCCGGTATCAGCTGCCATGTTATCGGTAAGAAAACATGGAGATAGTCTAATTGTATAGCGCTTCTCTTCTTTTAGGTCTGACAGCTGTTTTTAACTTTTTGGGGGACTTTTTTTTTTTACTGCTTTCCTTTGGCAGCCTTCTGGATTTTTCAATCATGTGCAAACATGTTTTATAAAATTGCATTGGCCTCTTTGAATTAAAATATTGTTTCTTAAGGTGAGGAATCCAAAACATGTCAAATATTATTCATTCATTCAATTTCTGAACCGGAGTACCCGGAGAAAACCCACACAAGCCCAGAGAGAACATTCAAACTCCACACAGTAAGGACATGGGATCGAACCCTGGGCCCCAGAACTGTGAGGCCCATGTGCTAACCACACCGGGCCGTCAATTAGATTTTTTTTCTTTCTTTAAAAAAAAAAAATTAAAACAAGCATGTTATGACACGTGTTTTGCATATTTTAAGTACTTCAAAAACTTCATGGGATAGAAAGAGTGAGGTCAGTTTTGGATTTCATTCATTCATTTTCTGAACCACTTTATCCTCATTAAGGTCGAGGGGGTTGCTGGCGCCTATCCCAGCTGGCTCCGGGCCAGAGGCCGGGGATGAAAGAAGAGGATCTAGACATTTTTTTATTTATTTTTTATTTTAACAGGGTCTCCACAGCCAAAAATATAAATATAAAATGTTGTATTTGAGTTGAGTGAAAAATGTTTTCCTTATGTCAGGCAAATATTTTTTGTTCTGTTTTTAACATTCATTCTATTTTTCACGCAAATAGTAACAGAGCGAGCCAACCAAGCCAGAGACCACCTCCTCAAGAAAGACCTCGCTGGCTACAACGGGTCAGTGTTTCTATCCGTGTGCACGTTTGTGTCCCCTCGTTTAGCTTTTGTCCGTGTCTTTCCACGTCCAACAGCGTAGTATGCGTTGGTGGCGACGGCATGTTCAGCGAGGTGCTTCACGGCCTGATTGGTCGCACGCAACAAGAAGCGGGCCTGTGCGAGAACGATCCGTCAGTTGCCTTACAACCGTGTCCGCTTCACATTGGCATCATTCCGGCAGGTCTGTGCCGAGCACAAAAAAGTGACATTAACTGGCACGGTCATTTCATTTAGTTCTTTTATTTTTTCCTGTAGGCTCCACAGATTGTATCTGCTACGCCACTGTAGGAGTGAGCGATCCAGTCACGTCAGCACTGCACATCATCATCGGTAATTGATTGTGAACATGTGGTGGGTTGGCAATAGTGACTAATTGAGTAACCTTGTTGTATTTTCAGGAGACTCTCAGCCTCTGGATGTTTGTTCGGTGCATCACGCTAACACTTTGGTGCGCTACTCCGTCTCGCTGCTTGGTTACGGGTTCTACGGAGACGTGCTGGCGCAGAGTGAGAAAAAACGCTGGATGGGACCGCTCAGATACGACTACGCTGGTATGCATACATTTAAAACAAAAATAGTAGTTGAAATGGTGTGAGTTGCCCTGCACGATCCGTTTTGTGCACGCAGGTACGTTGGTGTATCTGAGCAACAGAAGCTACGCGGGGGTCGTTCACTTCCTGCCGGCAGACCCGCTTATTTCCAGCCCGAGGGACAAGACGCGGTGCCTTTCGGGGTAAGCAATCAGGGAATGAAAGAAATAAGAGTAGGAGATTGACAGCAATTCGTGTGAAATACAGTTTCACAAAGTAGTAGATATCTGATCATGGAGAAAATGTTAGAACGTGACGTCAGACACGTTGAATGTGTACAGCAAATGAATGCTGATACACTTGAAACAGGTAGAAATTAGCTAAGAAAATTGGCACACACCCTTTACCCGTTCAATCAGTTTCTGATGTTCTCTGTCTGAGACTGAGATGAAGCCCACTTCACTTCCTTGGTCTATTAGATTAGATTAGATAACTTTATTCATCCCGTATTCTGGAAATTTCACTGTCACAGTAGCAAGAGGGTGAGAATACAGACACAGGAAAAGACATTTTAGACATAAATAAATAGGTAAAAATTAAGTTAAAAAATAAATAAATATATAAGCGTGTTGCTGGGAAAAAAAAAAAATATATATATATATATATATATATATATATATATATTAGATACAATAAATGTTCTCTTGTGTTAACAAAAATACGGGATGAAACAATCACGGAATTCCAACACTTGAGATCATATTATATGCTTCATCCAACTAAAAGCGTTTACGACGTTTTGGCGAATCGAGGGTATCGTTGCAACATCGATTTTATGTTGGCATATGGCCAAATATATAAGATATTCAGTCTTATCTCTCCATGTCAACCCCCAAATCATGTTGCCCAACATAATTCTGTATGGATTGTGTGGTAATTTATCACACTTTTCCTTTGGAGAATTAGTATTAATCTGCTGATCCTTTGGCATCGTTGATTTAGAAATGTCAACACTTTGAAGTTTAGTACAGGAAATCATCATTTCATGAAAATTTGACGACATGCACGATAGGAAGGCTAAATACGGATATATGATTTCTCTTTTATTGCTGTTATATGTTCCTGTAACACACTGCACTAGGGTTTTGTGTATTTCTTGTGTTTAGGTGCGGTGTGTGTTCCAGCAGCACGGAGAGACTTTTCATCCAGTCTTCAGAATCAAGCTCGCTTTGTAGCTCTTACCACAGCAACATTAGCAGTGAACCAGAAGGTAAAACACACACATTGACTCTGTCACCACTATCATATTTTTTGTGTGTATGGGATCGCGAGGAAACAATCGTTGCGTTATGAATACTGGTCAAATTCCAACATCTTATTCAAAGTGTACCTCGTTTGGAAATTTGAATTATTGCTATCACTTTTAGCATGACGTCTTATGCTTCCGGCCCTTTAATAGTCAGGAAATAGAGGAGGATGGTTATTAAAACATTTGCCATTAGAGGATTGGTCATTATTCTTCTCACTTTTTCAGGCGAATGGGTGAAGGTCGAGGGCAGGTTCCGCTGCGTCTCGCTCACTTGCATGTCCTGCTCGTGCCCCAAAAGTCCTCTTGGCCTCTCGCCGTCTGCTCACCTAGCTGACGGGACGGGTGACCTTATCCTGGTGTGGGACTCCAACCCTCTGGGCTTCCTCAAGTACCTCTACAGGCACACCAGCTCGCAAGACCAGGTGCGGTGGATTAATAGTGTAAAAAGTATTTTATACCCTCTTTTCAGACCTGTCGCAAAGAAGATCTACAGAAAAGGTGTCCAAACACAGGCTGTTGCCTGATTTTTTTTTTATAGGCCTGCATAAGAAGCTTAAATTCAGCTTACATTCTGTTGCACTTCTCAGATTTAACACTAGATGGAGCTAGTATCCCAAACAATTTCTCTCAATTTACTAATGTGAACATTTTGAATTCCATTCAGGAAAATGCATAGACTTTCAGTATTTGGTTTTATGTGAATAAACTATACATTCAATGTGTTATCTCATTGACAGTTACAGACCTCAAATATATTTAAACTACCAAGGCTGGCAATGAGGGATCATGTTTCACTGCCACTGACGGCATTAGACGTCCAATCCAGTTTTAAGTTCATATTTTTTGACTGTCATAGATTTTTCTCCTTTTGCTTTAGTTCGATCTTCCTTTTGTGGAGGTCCACCGTGTGAAGGCAATTCGTTTTTCGGTCTCCTCCATTGAAGAGGACGACACATACAAGGTGGTGCGAGAACCGAGTCCATCAGAAGAAGTGGAGGATTTAAGCAGGGATGGATCCCTGCAGCAACTTAGCAGCAAATGTGCGCCACTTTCAAGAGCCACGTGCGGAATCTGCTGCAGCAGAGCGCCAACTAGGTCCGTGTGGAACTGTGACGGCGAGATTCTGCCCTTCACTGACATTCAGTGCAGGTGAGATGATATCATGCCCTCAAATGCTCTGCGCCAGGGCCATGTTTAGGGTTTGAAACGAGAAGATAAAAGTCCAGTGAAATGTCACATTTTGTTCCTGATAGTAAAATAATTATTATTAAAAATAGGTTCACATGATAATTTTTAACTTTTTAATTATATCACTAATTGTATTTATACTTTTTATACAGTAATAAAGATACACTCAGTTCAATACGTACACCTAGTAATATATATAAGTATATATTTGGGAGAACATGCACTATAGGAGGGTGTTCAAATACTTATTAAACTGACTGTGTAAAATTTCTCTACAATTGTAGTAAAAAGTTATACTATTCAATCAAGTACATATGCATATACAATAATTTATTTTACTATTGTCAATAAATAATTAAGATGAAAATGATCAATATTGTGTATTTTAGCTGTTAAATCACATATATATTTAATATAATGAATATGACAAATCTTTTATTAAGCTTTTTGAGCGTAATTCAATGATAATCTTTATCTTTTTTTATTAGAGGCAGTGCTTAAAGCGTGAATCATGATTAATAACAATAAAACCTGTTTAAAAAAACGTGTTCTTTTGTCTTTTTAGGATCCACGGGCAGCTAGTGAGACTTTACGCCAGAGGCATTGAAGACACAGCGGCCGTTCAATCAGAAAATGGCCAACTGTGAAATATTTTGGCCAACCAAACGGGGTAAAGAAGAAGCAACTCAAAAGAAGGGGCTTTGCCAAAAGCTGTTTTTAACCAGTGGAACAAATTGAATAAACTATTTATTTTTATGTCCAAATATCTATTTTGTACAGTAGTCCTTTTCCTTTTTCGCGTTACACTGCCGACCACTCACAGCAGAGCTGAGTGGTATTCCCTTATGTACTTATTACACGTTAATTGAGCAGATTTATCTCAATAACAATACATGACAGTTGTTTCTTATTTATAATTTGAAAATCTGAATAAACGAATGAATAAAAATGAACTGTTTCTCGTTGATTTTCTAATCAACTTTTAACGTCGTCAACAATTGTGCATTCAGTCTAGACATTAAGTATATAAAAAATCTCTTCAATAGCTGTATATGTGTTAAACTGGTCAACAGTTAAGCCAGGGCATACAGTTTGCCAGAAAGATTAAATGCATGTTGTTGTTCAGGAAATACCTTTCAGGGTGTTATTCTCTTTGTCGAGGCAACAGTTTACTATAGTCCGTGGCTTCTGGCAACGAAAACATGATCCGTCAAAGTGGATGAACTTGTTCCTCCCTCTTGTGCTTTGAAAAAACATCAACAGTGTATTACATTCAGCGATGATGTCAGCTGTTATGGAAATAGAAAGGCTGTTATTGATGAGTAATAGTGGTAGGAGTTAATAGTTAGTTAGGGCCAGTATAGTGAACGTGAACCAGGAAAGATCGGGAAGAATTAACACCCAATATAATTACATAGTGTAATTTCTGGACTATAAGTGGCAAGTGTGTATATAGTCGCCTCGTGGTGTAGTGGTTCACTCGCCTGACTTTGGTGCGGGCAGGCGTGGACTCAATTCCCGCTGGTGGCGGTATGATTGGTATGCGGATGGATGATTGTTTGTATCTCTGTGTGCCCTACGACTGACTGGTGACCAGTCTAGGGTGTAGTCTGCCTTTCGCCCAAAGACAGCTGGGTTAGGCTCCAGCAACCCCCGCAACCCTTTGAGGATGGGCGGTATGGAAGATGAACATATGTGTATGTACATATGTATGTATGTGTGTATGTGTGTGTATGTATGTATGTGTATGTATATGTATATATATTCATTTTCTGTACTGATAATAATAATCGGACATAGGCTTTGTCATCATCATTGACTCGACAACAGCCTAATTGTCATCATACCCAGCTGCGTATGACAAAATTGGTAGTGCTTCTCCATAAGGTACGCTTTCCCGGCAAAAGGCCCAAATAAGTGATAATTTCAGACTCGTTGGCATTCTGCCGTGATGGATACATCGCATCACCCCCGAGCGGATCACTTACCTCTCACTAACAAATTACCAGTTAAATATGTTACTTTGCCAAGCAATAATTAAATAAAGATGTCAAAAAGGGGAAACCATGAAAAATATTGTAATGGAAACCACACAAAACATTTTGTGAACCAAAACCTGCTATGTCCATTAACGCCGTTAAAGAAGCCATGTTCTTCAAATCATGTTCTTAAATCTGTCAATTTAACAGGCATCCACATAAATGTTATTTGGTCGATATCCACTTCAAACGTTTTTACTTGCTCCTCGTAAAGTTGTCAATTCATCCAACTTGTCACTTGGACTGCCAATAAAACCCAATGCAGGGGTGTCATTTTGAGTAAACTTTATTCTTTTTAAACCTGTCAGCAGTAACCTGGTGTGTGTGTGTGTGTGTGTGTGTGTGCGTGTGTGTGCGTGTGATTGTTTCACAAGTGAGGTTGCACCCATTTGTATTTCCCCTCATAGCGGAACCCAGCCGTCCTCAGCAGCTCGTCAGCTTCTTTTGGTCCGCGACTGAACACAAAAATTAGAAGAAGCTCCTCAACAAACAGACTAGATATTTTTACCTTAGTAGGCTGTTGTCGATTACCTTCCGTATTTGTAGGGTAAAGGGCGGGTCTTATTTTCTTCAATTTTGTGGAGGAGCGGGGTGAAAATTCTCCAAGCCTCCCGCAATTCATCGCTGAGCAAAATGTGGATACAAAGGTCAACGACTAACCTTCTTTGCAACAACCAAATGGGAAAAACAAGCGAGGCCAACCTGCGGACGAAATGCATCTGATTGCCACAGAAGACATCCAGTATGAGCCTCTCGTACGCGTCCGGGAGCTTGACGTTCTGCCAGGACGACATGTCCAATGTTAGTCTACTAATGCTTTTCAGGGAGAATTGATTGGTTACCTTGTATCTGCTCTTATAGGTGAGATCCAGCTCCGTTTCCTCTGGCCTGAAGTGACCTCCGGGCCTCTTGGTGGTCATCTTTAGATAGATGGCTTCGTCCGGCTGAACGCGAACCACCAGCTCGTTCCTTTGACATTCATTTGCGAAGATGTCCCCGGGCACATCAGTGAACTGGAGCCGTAACTCGGCCTTGCGCTCGTTGAGAGCTTTACCACAACGTAGGATGAAAGGCACACCTTTAAAGGAATAAAACAGACACCGTTCAAAGACTGAACAATTCCCCCCCCATCAGCTTTTTCTTAGAAATTGAAGGTAGCTGTTTACTAGCTATTCACTTAGCGGTCCTAATGATCCTAACATGCTGATGCTCTCTAATTTGAGATTTTGAGCCCTACCCAAAAGGGCTGCCAGTTACGCACACTTCCGTAAAAAAGGAGCACATGTCGCTCTTCCTAAGATGATGATGGACGTTAAAATATTTTTCTGTTGTGAATTTAAAAGGGTTTTTCAGTAGTAGACTCGAATCTATTTGAAGTGGGACAGTGGCAGCGAGTGTGCGTGTTTTCTATACAGCAGTGGCCGATATACTACCCAGGCGGAAATTTGTATTGGGAGACAAAAAATAGTATCGTGAAACAGCGTAACTTTGTAAAAAAACATTTTGTATTTTGATCATATGCACATCTGTATTGCAGGAAGAAAAGTGGGACATATAGGTTGACTACTTATGTTGACTACTTTTTTATTAGTGACTTATTTATTGATTATTCGTGCACTTCATGGTGAAGCTTTAAATCTCATTCTACTTGTATCATGACAATAAAGGTATTCAATTCAATTGAATTCAAATTTGAAAAATGGAATATGTACTTTGTTTTAGCTATTCTTTTGGAAGATTGATTCATTGATTGTGTAAAATCCGTAAAACTATGTCAAAAGGTTTTTGGTATGGTATAGTTGTGTTGAGTATTTGTTTAATTTGAGATAAAGTTTGGGCATTAGACAGAGAGAAAAAAAATCATTTAGAGCGTTAATTTCTCTTATTTTCTTCTTAAAATTTTGGCATAGAGCAAAAAAAGTACTCATAAACAACATCTTTATGAGTCTTTACATGGTTATTTTCATCTGGATTGTTCAACAAGGACATAAAATAGCCTTCAAGACTGGAATGAAAACCTTTTACCGTCCCATCTTTCATTGTGCACATAGAGCACAGCCATGGCAAAGGTGGGAGTGCAGGAGCCCTCGGGGACGGTAGGGTCATCCAGGTACCCCAATTTGGCGAGACCCTCGCCCTTGGGGTCCCCCACATACTGCCCGAGGAGCACCTCGGAGGTATCCACGGGAGCGATGCACTTCAATACCTTCACCTTGAGCACAGGCCAAATTTAAATCAAGGATTGAGAATCGCTCAAACATGAAACCAAAACGTGTACTGTGAAAACAATCTCATACAGAGAGCCTTGCTGTTACCTTCTCATTTCTCACGTCATCTGGCCCTGTGGAAGCGGGCTTCTCCATGGCTGCCAAGCAAAGCATCTGAAGGAGATGGTTTTGCATCACGTCTCTGCATTCACAAGAAAAAAGAACAAACTAGAAAAATGCCTATCACGGAGGCATGCGGAGGGCCATCTTGCTCACCGAATGATCCCAAAATCATCAAAGTAACCTCCACGACCATACGTCCCAAATGGCTCCTTGAAGGTGAGCACCACACAGGACACGCTGTTCCTGTTCCAGATTGGTCCGAAGATACGATTGCCAAACCTAGAAGAAGAGAAGGACATTTCCTGAATTGATGAATACTTAAATTCCACCCATCCAATTATAAAATAATCCACATATAAAATATTATACATAGTTTCTGAAAAAATCCACTTGCTCTGACCCCCACAAAAAATAATTTTACCTTCCGCTTATCTTCACAAGGGTCACGAGGGTGCTGGAGCACAATTCAACCCACTATAGGCAAGATGGCGGCGATGGGGACATCCTGAATTGATCGCCAGCCAATCGCAGGCCACGAGCAAACGAACAACCATTCACACTCACACTAAGGGACAATTTAGAGTGTTCAACCAGCCTACCACATGTGATTTTGAGATGTGGGATGAAACCGGAGGAGAACATGCAATTTCCTTTTCCTTTTTTTGTTTAAAATAAAAGTAGACCATGTATAGTAAGGTCTTTGATGTATTTTGGTTCTGATTTTCTTGTACTTTATTACTGTTGTTGGAGATTTTCTCTTGGTACTACAAAGTTTATTTCATTCATTCATTTTCTGTACTGCTTATCCTCACAAGGGTCATAGGAAAATTTGTTTCAGTGGTGGAAAATATATAGTGCAATATCCTTGTAATTTTGGATTATTTTGTTGCTTGTCGCGGTTAATTCATTCGCTTCTATTAACAGTTCTTGACATCAAATCCATTTGAATTGGGGAGGTTGGCTTTGAGCGATCATGTTTCAGAGCCATTGAGGGCGATAGATGTCCAATCCAATTTGACTGGGGAGGGCTGGCGGAGCGCGAACCAAACTTTACAAAAATACAAAGATCCTCTGTTTAGTGGAAGTATTTCAAATTAGCCCTCTCATCCTTTGATTTTTCTGAAAGCGGCCCTTGGAGAAAAAAGCTTGGACACACCTGGTCTACATTAACAGATCCTAAGAAAAAGCTAATATTAGTATCGATTTGGATTTCTTATGCCAACTCTGGGAAGCATCAATTAAATTAACCACTGACCAGTAAGCTGAGCTAATCAAGCTCCTGATAGTTTATCTCATAAAAATGAATTATAATCATGAGAAAGATCTGAGAATTGAAGGCTTATTTTTCAGGCTTTTTCAAGCTCAAATGTTCTTTGACTCTGAAACGCTGATGTGTGTTGAGTAAAAGTTACCTGAGCACCATGAGGTTCTGGACCATCTCTTTGCCCAGGTAGTGGTCGATGCGGTAGATCTGTTCCTCGGAAAAAAGTGAGGCCATATGCGCGGACAGTTCTTGGGAGCTGCCCAGGTCGCGTCCGAAAGGCTTCTCAACGATGAGTCTGTTCCAACCCCTGCAGGGGACATGAATACTTATCGTAAGGTCGGGCTATACTTTCCATTTTATTGAATTTGTATGATAAGAAAGAAGCCCAGTGGAAGGCAATCACGCTGAACTTTCCCTAAAAGGTGCTACACCATCACGGTAAGTGTCACAAAAATCAGGTTATGTAACTATACTGTGTGCTGACTTAGGGTTCATGCAGTGGCCGGCGATGTTTGTGCAGACGTCGCGGTAAACCGTGGGAGGCAGAGCCAGGTAGAAGAGCCGGTTGGCCTCCGCTCCGCCGGGGAGAGAGGACACGTGAGTGTTGAGCTTTTGGAATGAATTGGCATCGTCGTAGCAACCGCTCAAATATGAATTCCTGCTGAAGAAGGTGGACAGGCGCTCACCCTCATTATCCGTCACCTCGGGACAAGGAAATCAGAGGTTAAGGGTGCACATCAGAAGATCTGGTCTTAGAAGACACAATGAGAGGAAGATGTCGGACACACAATAGTCTTTCCTTTAAAATTGAATCTATTTGTGATGCGCACCAGTTCCTCCAATAGCAAAACAACCCCCTGAATTATGCAGCCGCACCCATTTCTTTGGTTGGGACTGTGCTTTTGAGTTTGCAATCTTCCCTATTTCTCCTCCAAATGTAAGAATTATCATGTTGGGCTGAGGATTTAATTTGAGTCATGTCAAACTACATGGCATTTCTGCAAACGTGTGCCTTTGCAAATAATTCAAGCATCTGGGAATTGCACCCAAGGATACATCAGACTGGAATTTTCATATTCTTTTCCTAATATTTAGAATAATTTTCCTTATGTTCCCATAATGTTATTCAAATATATGTATGTTTCCGTTGAGTCTTCAAATACATCATCTAATACAAGTACCTTTATTTACCTCAAATGTTGTCAATAAAGCTATCAGAAGCTTCCTAAAACATTATCTGGATTTCCCCCAATTGTTTAAAAGCATACTAATGTGTTATGTAAACAAACTGTTGAATTGATTCATTTAAAGATCTACTAAAGACAAGTAAAAAACAAGAGCTACCTTCATGTAAGGCAGGCATGCTGCCTTGATGTCCTCCATTGTCAAGTTTGAGCGCGCAAAGCCCACAAAGTAGGTTTCCTCTGGGAGAAGACCATCTCGGTACAACCACCTAATCGAGAGAACGCACCCAATTCTATGTAATCTAACTTAACTTAGAGGGTTTTAGTATGAGAAAACTCACCATAATGTGGCGTAGATCTTCTTCTTTGCAAGATCTCCCTACAAGATCAGATGGATGGGACAGTTTAAAAATATAAACCAGTTCTTCCTCTAGCCAACATAAAGTGAAATGTCAATAAATGGCATCAAAATAGATGGAAATAAACCCATTAAAAATAACAACAATAAAAAAATAACACAGTTTTCCCCATTGCTAAAACACAAAATAAAATTCACTAAAACAAATTAGGCTCGCCAGCGGATGAGTGGTTAGTGCATAAGTCTCACAGTTCTGGGGTCCTGGATTCGAACCCATGCCAGTCGTCCTGTGTGGAGTTTGCATAATCTTCCCAGGCTTACGTGGGCTTTCTCCGGGTACTCCGGTTTCCTCCCACATTCCAAAAGCATGCATAGTCGGGTGGTTGGACATTTTAAATTGCCCCAAGATTTCAGTGTGAACAGGAATGGTTGTCTGTCTCCTCGTGCTCTACGATTGGTTGGCCACCAATTCAGGGTGTCCCCTACCTCGTGCCCAAAGTGAGCTGGATAGGTTCCAGCAGGCCCTACAACCCTTGTGAGGGTAAGCAGATCAGAAAATGAATGAAGGAATGAATAAATTAAATTATTTTTGTATTTGTAATTTTATTAATATTATATTATATTGTATTCTCTGTGCTGATAGGGAGACACTCCAATGTCACTCTGCAACTTGCTGTCAAATGACAATAAAGGGCATATTCATTCTGTTTAATATGCCTGTGTGTATGTATAGATGTATTTATGTATCTTTCTCTAATTTTATTAATATTATATTATATTGTATTCTCTGTGCTGATAGGGAGGCACTCCAATGTCACTCTGCAACTTGCTGTCAAATGACAATGCATACCTGTCAACCTCTGCCGATAACTGCCCTTATAAATGATTATGATTCCCCTTACAAACCCCCAAAAAACCTTACAAACACTGTACGACTCGTACGGTGTTTGTAAGGTTTTTGGGGGGTTTGTAAGGGGAATCATAATCATTTATAAGGGCAGTTATCTGCAGAGGTTGACAGGTATGTAAGGGCATATTCATTCTGTTTAATATGCCTGTGTGTATGTACAGATGTATTTATGTATCTTTCTCTCTATCTCTATCTATCCACTCAAACGACTTTAATGAGGTCAATAAACGTTTCTGCTTATGGTGACCAATAATATATATTTTTTTCATATTTTTAAAGAAATATATTTTGTGTTGTAATGTTATCTTTTTTTGTTCTTACTTTCATTGATCTTCCACACAACTGAGACTTGCAAGGCTCACATGGGGTGCCAGAGCCTATCCCGGGCAAGAATAGGCAGCCCAAATTGCTTGCCAGCCAAACAGAGAGAACAATGAAACAGACAAGCAATCATAGTCACAATCACACCACCTCCAAATGGGAATTGAACCCAGACTGCCCACACCTAAGGCAGGAGGAAGCACCTCTGCACTATGGGGTGGCCTTGTTCATACTGGATAATAAAATTACATTGTACATTGAATTTTGGCATAATGAGTGTTTTTTTTATTCAGGGTGGATGATGAAGGCATTATTTGAGGGCAGTTATTTACAAAACATTCTTTCAATATTAGTAATTATCCTACCTTTTCCAAACAAAGTTAATAGTATTGAAAATAAATAAAACAAACATTGTTGTTCAAATGGGGGTTAGCCATTTTTTCAATGAAATGTAGCAGGTGTGTTAGTGCTAATTGAAGCCAATTATTCCCACTTGTGCACACTTTTCTCTTGCTTTAAATTCCCTCACAGACTGTTACTGACACATCTCACACTGCAACAGTGACATCTTGGCCTTGGTTTGGCTTGTACTTGTGTTGGCAAATGCTGTTTTGATGGGAAAAGGTGAGACAATGGATTGAGACCCAGGCTTAAAAATGTTTTTATGTTGTTGTCTTGCTGAATGCTGGTATGACTTTGTTTCTCTGCAGGCCTTTGTGTTTCTGTTGGTGCTACAAAAGGTGATTACAATGATGTGCTAGAGAAAATCAATGTGCAAGTTAAGAACATTTTTGATGATCTCATTTGTTTGTGATGAGACTTGTTACAGGTGGCTTTGCTTGATTTGTTTAACCCAATGGGACTGATGGATGTATATATCCAATTTGAAGTAAGGAGGGTGGCAGTGAATTGGCAAACGAAGCTTGTCTCTGCTGTTATTTTAGCATTAGTCAATTTTAAAACCTAGCTTTCCTTGAGGCTTATGGGTCCAACTTTTTTTTTTTTATCCATGGGGTTGAAACCCCAAGAAATTGATTGGAAATAATTTACTAATTATTTTTTTTGTGAAGGCCACCCAGTGACGAGCGTGGAATTGAATGACAATGCAAGCCATGTTGACTCGCGCAAGGATCAAATAAGCTACATTGCTGGGGGCCACGGCCACAACGCCACCCAGGTCCCGCTGAGCGACGGGGGCCACGGCCACAACGCCACCCAGGTCCCGCTGAGCGACGGGGGCCACGGCCACAACGCCACCCAGGTCCCGCTGAGCGACGGGGGCCACGGCCACAACGCCACCCAGGTCCCGCTGAGCGACGGGGGCCACGGCCACAACGCCACCCAGGTCCCGCTGAGCGACGGGGGCCACGGCCACAACGCCACCCAGGTCCCGCTGAGCGACGGGGGCCACGGCCACAACGCCACCCAGGTCCCGCTGAGCGACGGGGGCCACGGCCACAACGCCACCCAGGTCCCGCTGAGCGACGGGGGCCACGGCCACAACGCCACCCAGGTCCCGCTGAGCGACGGGGGCCACGGCCACAACGCCACCCAGGTCCCGCTGAGCGACGGGGGCCACGGCCACAACGCCACCCAGGTCCCGCTGAGCGACGGGGGCCACGGCCACAACGCCACCCAGGTCCCGCTGAGCGACGGGGGCCACGGCCACAACGCCACCCAGGTCCCGCTGAGCGACGGGGGCCACGGCCACAACGCCACCCAGGTCCCGCTGAGCGACGGGGGCCACGGCCACAACGCCACCCAGGTCCCGCTGAGCGACGGGGGCCACGGCCACAACGCCACCCAGGTCCCGCTGAGCGACGGGGGCCACGGCCACAACGCCACCCAGGTCCCGCTGAGCGACGGGGGCCACGGCCACAACGCCACCCAGGTCCCGCTGAGCGACGGGGGCCACGGCCACAACGCCACCCAGGTCCCGCTGAGCGACGGGGGCCACGGCCACAACGCCACCCAGGTCCCGCTGAGCGACGGGGGCCACGGCCACAACGCCACCCAGGTCCCGCTGAGCGACGGGGGCCACGGCCACAACGCCACCCAGGTCCCGCTGAGCGACGGGGGCCACGGCCACAACGCCACCCAGGTCCCGCTGAGCGACGGGGGCCACGGCCACAACGCCACCCAGGTCCCGCTGAGCGACGGGGGCCACGGCCACAACGCCACCCAGGTCCCGCTGAGCGACGGGGGCCACGGCCACAACGCCACCCAGGTCCCGCTGAGCGACGGGGGCCACGGCCACAACGCCACCCAGGTCCCGCTGAGCGACGGGGGCCACGGCCACAACGCCACCCAGGTCCCGCTGAGCGACGGGGGCCACGGCCACAACGCCACCCAGGTCCCGCTGAGCGACGGGGGCCACGGCCACAACGCCACCCAGGTCCCGCTGAGCGACGGGGGCCACGGCCACAACGCCACCCAGGTCCCGCTGAGCGACGGGGGCCACGGCCACAACGCCACCCAGGTCCCGCTGAGCGACGGGGGCCACGGCCACAACGCCACCCAGGTCCCGCTGAGCGACGGGGGCCACGGCCACAACGCCACCCAGGTCCCGCTGAGCGACGGGGGCCACGGCCACAACGCCACCCAGGTCCCGCTGAGCGACACTTTAACTCCAAGTTACGACATGTCTCCCTACCAGAATGACAACATGGATGTTGACTCTGAAAACCAAGTGTTTACAGTCCTTGTTTGAAGTTTGCCATTGTCTCTGTTTGCGGCAATAAAGTATCCTGTTACCACATTAGTTTCCTCAAATGTCTACACAAGTAAAAATACTGACTTGGAGCCCAAACTAGTTTAAGATTTAATTTCAGTCATTAGTGTAACTTGGGGGTGTCAAACCGGTCCTCAAAGGGCTGCAGTGGGTGCAGGTTTTCATTCCAACGCAACAATAGGATACCTTTTGCAAGTGTAATCAGTTAATTAAAGTCGGGTGCAACTTATTTTAGAAGACACCTGATTGGTTAAAATGTCGGCACTGGATCGGAACCACTGCGGCTCTCGGCGGAATCGGTTTGACACGTGGTGTAACTGTTTTGAAGACTTTAAAATAAGTTTTCAGAGCAATCATTGTCAAGGGCTTTTGAAATATACTTATTCTGGACAAAATGTATTGTGAAGACATCCCCTGGTTTAATTTTCAAGGGTGGAACTTTTTTTTTCTTAACCGTAACCCTCCAAACCCAGGAAACAACACTAAAATAAAGGGATAGACCTGAATCTCTGTATGTTAGAGTACCCCCTGTGGATTTGCATGCATCTTTGTGTATGTACAATTATAGTCATATTTTCTGAACTGCTTTATCCTCAAGGGCTGTGGGGGTGCTGGAGCCTATCCCAGCTGACTTTTGGGCAGGAGGTGGGGGACACTCAATCTGTGGCCAGCCAATCACAGGGCATGAGACAGCTATTCACGCTTACACTCAAACCTAGGGACAATTTAGAGCAGACCTGGGCAATTAATTCTTCAAAGGGCCACAGTGGGTGCAGGATTTTGCTCCAACCAATAAGAGGAAATTTGAGTGATATTTTAGAAGTGCAATCAGTGGATTCCAGTCAGGTACTTCTTGTTTCAGCAGAAATCTCTTGTTAAACTGTCTGTGCTGGATCAGTTGGAACAAAAACTTGCACTCACAGTGGCCCTTGAGGACTGTATTGCCCAGGTCTGATTTAGTGTCCAACCAGCCTACCATGCATGTCTTTTGAGTGTGGGAGGAAATTGGAGTACCTGGACGAAACCCATGCAGGCCCCGGGACAACATACAAACTCCACACAGGTATACCGACCTGGATTTTAACCCAGGACCCCAGAACGGTGAAGCCGACGCGCTAGCCACTCAGCGGCCAGGCCGCACTATATATCTTTATTATATAAATCCGTTTTTTCCTACCTCCAGGCGTCGCCATCACGGCAATTGGAATCAGTCAATCGATTTAACCACCAATGCCTATTGACATGAATTAGTGACATTCCAGATCCTTCATTCATTCATTTTCCAAATATCCCCATCCAAATATGAACTACATGTTTTATTTATACAGAAGCCTATGATTCATGGGTTAAGAAGTATATCTAAGAAATGTTGAGCATGTATGTATGAGGTATTCAAAGGTCAATTGAGAGGAAGAGAGAGAGAGAGCGAGAGAGAGAGGGAAAGAGGGAGAGAGAAAGAAAGAGAGAGAGAGAGAGAGAGAGAGAGAGAGAGAGAGAGAGAGAGAGAGAGAGAGAGAGAGAGAGAGAGAGAGACTTTCTGAACTTTGAACGCATTCCATTCCATTTGCAAACAAATGCATATCCAACACAACAGTGCATGTGACTCGCATACTAACGAGACCCTTTTAAAATGTGCTGATGCTAAAGCCAAAGAAGGCAGAAGAAAGTTTCCCCTTTCCTGCACTGTTGTGCTCTCAATGGAAAAGCAAAAACAGTGCCTGAACACTTGAGTCGGTGACAAGTGAGTTTTAGTACTGACCGAAGCTCCCAGGATGATGAAAATGTTGGACCGATCGCCCTGTAGCTGTCCATGGAGTTCCTTCCTGAGCTGGCCGAAAACCTCCGAGCGGCTTAACGGCGCCGTCTGCTTTTTCTCCTTCTTTTGCGCCTCCATCAGCTTCCACTCACTGCCACCGTGGAGACATGACACACACGCAAAGACGCACAAGCCCCCCCAACTCCCCCTTGCCGCAGGCACTCAAAGTAGAGAAGACTGAGAAGCAAAATGGCTCGATGCTGCCCCCTACTAGGAGAAGCAGACAGTGCAAATTATTAACAGATGTCTGTGTAGGTAGTACGTACTTAATTTCAACTCGGATCATATATTCTAATTTAATAACACACGATTATGCATGGGGCGGCTAAGTGGAGGGAGTGGTTAGCGCGTCGGCCTCACAGCTCTGGGGTCCAGGGTTCAAATCCAGTCGAGTTGGCATGTTCTCCCATGGGATACGCTCCAGCACCCCACGCGAGCCTAATGAGGATAAAGCGGTTCAGAAAATAAGATGAGATTATGCATGTTCATTTATTGCTGTTCCAACTCTGTCTCATACTGTCCTGTTCACAAATCCCTCTTGCCTACTACTTAGATATTATGTTGACTACTACCTATTTATTGTGTTGACTACATATTTATCTATTACTTATTTATTGATTATTTATTATTATTATATATTGATTATCTATCTGTTTGATTGTTTGTTGTTGAGTCCATAGACTCAGAGAGTGGTACGCTCTCTCAACTTGTTTTGCATTTGTTCATTTGAAAGAATTGAAAAAAATCTATAGAAAGGGAAAATCGACTCCAATATTTTTCTCTTTAATTGGCTGGAAATGCTAATCTTTATTTTTCAATGTTTTCATTTCACTTAATTACTGCAAAATATGGCTTGCAATAATAATAATCCGACATAGGCTTTGTCATCATCATTGACTCGACAAAAGAACCAATCATCACCATTTATATTAGGTGTTGGTTTTGACATGTTTTCAAAATCAAATCAAATCAAGTCAAAAGCCTTTATTGTCATCACCCACAGCTGCGTATAACAAAATTGGTGGTGCTACTCCACAAAGTGCGTTTTCCCAGTAAAACATAAATAATTAATACAAAAATTTAAAAAGTATAAAGGGTCAGCTTTGTTGGGGTTTTGATATTTGGGGTGTTTTCCCTTGTGTGACCTGTCCATTGGATTACCCATTAGTTTCACCAGCTGTGTCTTTCTTGTTTACTACCCTCGTGTAACCCAGGTGTTTCTAATTGTCTTGTCAACCCCTTTTGGTGTATTCAAACACTGGGTCTTCATTAACTTGCTATAACCTCCTGTATTTCCTCCTCATAGCTTTGTGTTTGTTCTATAGTTTACTTTGTCACACCAATTTTTATATTCAAGGTTATATTTCGGAGAACCCGTTCATGTTAATATAGACCACTTTATTCTACCGACTGCCCTGGTCTCTGCCTGTTTCCCTTCACTTGGGTCCAACCACACCCTCCACACACAGCCTTGTAACAGGTGAATACATTTAACTAGTTTTATTAACATACATGGGTTCTTGGTTATTTCTGATTGCATCTTCATCAAAGCACTCGCCAAGCAGGTTGGATTTGTACTTTGTGTCAAATCAGGTTCCACAACATTGTCACTTAACCAATTGTGAGGAATGTTTCTCGCCCAGCATCATTTCTGAACAAACATTTACTAGGACCCCTGACCCTGCCCTTTGCCTTTGTGGCGATTGAGGTTTGGTAATAGGTAAGAAAACAAGACAGAGTGGTTGGGAAATGTTTGCGTTGTTTAAATTCATTGTGAGAATAACTATCTTGTGTTCTGGAACTTGACGACAACATTATTTTCCATTTTAATGAATCACTATGTTGTGAAACACATTTTATTCCAAGTGTAGCATTACAAAATGTAACAATTTCTGCATTGTGGACAAATATCCTTACATTTTTATTTTTTCATTTTTTTTTACAAAAATGAACACTTTCAGATGAAAAAAATATTGGCACCATTTAAAGTTTTATATTAATATATTTACGTGCAGTGCTTGTTGCATGTAAGGGCGGGGCTAACTGACAGGCAAGCCAGGCGATTACTTAGGCCATTTGAAATGACAGCACAGTAGTAGTCAACACCTAACGCTGTCATTGGACTTAATGTATTTTGTGAAAAGTGAAAATTAATTGTGTAATTTTCAGTGTGCCAACTCTATTGTTTGATCTTATACATTTCTCATTCATTTATTGTGCAATTAAGTCATAAAAGATTGTTGTTAAAGCGCGACATAAATCAAAGTGAGTTGAGTTGCTGGCTACAACGGCCAACTGAACTGGTTTTCCAACCCATGTGACGTCCCGAACAGGAAGAGAAAAGATTTAAGCCACAGAAGAAGGCAGGTAACTGTTTAACTAACGAGTGAAGAGGTGGAGCTTATCGTTATCTCATCAAGCGACACATTTCAAAAACTATGAACATGTTGACCTGGCTGAGCTATTTTAGAGAGACAAATTCCAATAACTGCACATTGTCCCTGCCCACTACATTTAAGGACCAATATTTATTGCTAATGCTCGCTGTAGTTTACTGTTTCAAACACAATATTTATATTAAACGGTAATTAAAGGGCAGAAGTTGAGGTTATATAATTAAATTTGTAATCAATTAATCTTGATGAATTACATTTTAATCATGGAGTAATATTCATTTGAAAAAGCCACTTTTATATTTTATTTTAAAGGATTTTAGTCAAATGAATGTATCAAAAATACCTACAAAATGTACATTAGTGTAGCAATTAAACTTTATTAGTTGTATTTTAATTGTGTAAATGCGTTGGCACAAAAAAGCTACATTGTGCATTTAACAGGAGTCTAGAGGATGAATTAATCAAATAATATACTATGCAAGTTGACAAAATGGGAGAAAAATAATTACTGGGGCAAAAAAAGGCAAAAGATCGGCAAGAAAAATTATAAGATAGAAAAACACAAATGTACCTGTAAAATTTGAGTGGTTCACTTGTAAGGAACCTAGGAATTTATTTATTTATTAACCACAGACTGCGTTTATTTGAAGATACGCAAATTAGTGTAGCTTTTCAATGAGCCGGACGATGAAATGTTCTTATTTGATAGGTTTCCTCCGTTTTGATAGCTGCGAGTTAACCACCAATTTCAGTTTTGTCAAACCACAATTAAATCCCATCAGGACAATTCTAGGTAATTTAAATAAATAAATAACTTATCCCCACAAAGACTTGGTGTCCTCATGTAGAGATTATATTTTGGGTCAAAATGAAACAAATTCATTCATTCATTTTCCAAACCACTTATCCTCACAAGGGTTACGGGGGTGCTGGAGCCTATCCCAGCTGACTTTGGGCACAAGGTAGGGGACACCCCTAATTGGTGGCCAGCCAATTGCAGGGCACAAGGAGATGGACAACCATACATGCTTACACTCATACTTGGGTGCAATTTATGGTATTCAACCATGCTTGTTTTTGGGATGTGGGAGGAATCCGAAGTAAATACGCAGACACGTGGAGAACATGCAAAATCATCTTAATAAGGACCGATAGGGGATCGAACTACAGTGCTCCCAGGTAAAAAAAAATGTCTGGAGATAGTAAATGTCCTATGGCTAAGATTTTAATGGAGTCTTTTGCTTAATTTAGTGCCATCTCATTACCACCACCAGCTGCACCATCACCAGAGGAGGTCTAAAGCGTGAAATTCAAGTAAAACCACACATTCAATCTCAGTGAGACATATTGCCTTTGAAGAGGAAGACTTCCAGGCCATCCGAACCCAACCTTCTACCAGGATTAGCTTCAAAAGCAGTGAAGTCCAATACAAGCAGATCCACAGGAGTCTTTGCGTCAAAACATCTCCCCCAAATGGAGATGTCAGGTGAAGGTCCAGTGCTGAAATTTGTCCACAACATCACACTTGGCTAATAGAACAACGTTTCCTTTCAGCTTTAAACATTTTCCACTGCTGGGATTCTTCAGAAGCACCGCCTGAAGAAATGAGAGAGAGAGAAAAGCATTGGCAGTTTGGATTTGACCAAATTCCACACCCTCAAGTAAATACCCAAACGCACCTGTGTGAAGACCCACTGCTGCTGCGGTGAGGCATTAGAGCCCCTTCCCTTTCGCTGGCATACCTCTATCGTCACTGCATCTGAATTCTGCTTCGCCTCAATGCACAGCTCCTTGTTGATGTTATGACGGAGTTCATTGTCTGATGTATACTCAAAGTACTGGAAAAGAACCACAAAGAATTATTCCTTTGTGTATTTAACCATGTCAAGCAGAGCGGTCACTCCAGCGGGCACCTGTTCAAAAAATGTTTTCTTCTACATTAGGGGTTTCAAACTCACTTCATTTGGAGGGGTTGCCGCTGGAAATAAGACTCAAAGATTCCCTATAAAAGGTACCAATGTTGCTAATTCATTTTGCCTTACTTGTTTTGTATGGACACCACTAAAAGTTGTCATTTGCTTAAACTATGTGAGGCCACAAGAGAGTTAAAAAAAACTAAAACAAATAAAATTCATTCATTTTCCATACTGCAATTGCGAGGGATGCTGGAGCCTATCCCAGCCAACTACAGGCAACAGGCGGGGGACACCCTGAATCGGTGGCCAGCCAATCGCAGGGCACAAGGAGACGGACAACCATGCACACTCACACCCATACCTAGGGGCAATTTAGAGTGTCCTAACAGCCTACCATGCATGTTTTTGGAATGTGGGAGGAAACCAGAGTACCCAGAGGAAACTCACAAAGGCCCTGGGAGAACATGCAAACTCCACGCAGGTGGAACGACCTAGATTTGAACCCTGGACCACACAACTGTGAGGCCGACACGCTAACCACTCAGCCGCTGGGTTGTATATCTTCCAAATGCAATTGGAGGTAATATACTCCACATGGCAATCTTAGTGCCCTACCTGGTTGCCACCCATGTTGTGACAATTGTACATGATTACAGGTTTCCCTCCATTGTTTTTTTCTCCAGCGTCCAGGCACGTTTTAGAGCCACCATTGCTTATCTGAAAGCAAACATGAAATGTGGGAGAGGTTTTTGCATAACACGTGGGTCGATGCAATGTCCACGTAGGCGATAAAGACAAGCTTGACTTACTGCTCCAAATTTTATTGGCGGCTTCGGAACAAACATTTCTGGGTAGACATTGTCCAAGTACCATGAGAAGTTCTTGCACTGTAGTCGGTCTCTTAGTTCCAGACGACTGGAGATGTCTCCATATGAGTGCTACAACAGAAAATGATTTTGATTGAAATGTTATAATATTTGAATGTACATCAATTGATAACAGGAGTTTTCTCATGGAAAACATAGAATGCATCTGGGAAATAGTGACAGCACTCCTATTTAAATAAAATGGATAATGACCGCTATACTTCAAAATGTATGAAATTTACTGTTTTCTATTCTAAACAATTTCCTGTCAATGAATAAAAAAAGTCTTTCACAAATGCATCTGAAAATAGTCACAGAACTCCCATTTAAAAAAATATTTTGGCTCATAATGGCTTCACAAGGCCGAGAATTGAATGAGACTGTGACATGAAATAATGAGAAAGGAGGACAAGTTAAGTCCACTAAGATCCACTCTCCATAAACAAAAATGCAAAACCTTATTTCAGTTCAGCATTTTTAGGTGTGACGTCTCCTTTTTTGGGCCTTAGTGGATGTTAACAGGCGTGGCGGGTAAACCATTGCCCTGCATTCCAATTGGTCTTGGAAGAAACACTTCAATAGAGACTGTGGCTTTCATAATTTCATGGCTTTATCTACAACGTTTTCAGATGTTGTATTTAAATAATGCAATATTCCTTTCGTTTGAGACTCAAATGAGCTTCTGACTCTGCACCCACCCAAAGAAGTTGCACTCGAATGCTGTTTCGCTTGTCCTAATTCCTTTAAACGTAAATGTTATTTTACTCGTAATTATACCATCCTGCATAACAGGATTCCTTCATTTGCCTCTCAGGATGTGGCTCTGGTTGAGAATTGGCCTTTGTTAGAGGATGAAACATCAATCTTATGGTAAAATACCTGTCGGTCAGGTTGCCACAATCGTAATTTCCAAACACAATACAACAGAAATATATTTACTCTCAAATTGACAACAGAGAAAGTAAGAATGTGTTTTTTTTCATGCATTTTACAATTTCCCTGTTGTTTTATGCCAAGGAAGCGTACCACAGATGCAATGTTTGCGTTGAAGCTAGCAATGGAAAAGTACCTGGTAGATCAGAAAAAGCAGCATTCTGTCTTTTTAAATCTAAAGAAACCCTATGACATGGACTATGGATTTGCTGTGTAGACCCCTTTAGGGGCCCAAAATGTGATAGAAGTGGCCTATTGTTTTAAATGTTTTTTTGGTTTGTTTTTAAAGTTGTGTTTTCTAACAAACACCATGAATCTAGTTGCCTGAACCAAACAGTTAGCGATTACCATACCTGCCCTGGATGATAGATAATTTACAGAGACCTGCTCTTGAATGCACCGCACGGATGGATTAATAATAATAATAACAATAATAATATTAATAATCGGACATAGGCTTTGTCATCAATGACTCTTCTCATTCTTATAAAAACTGCTCACCTCTTTGGCAATGTCAGCGGCCCTTTTGTTTCTGTGATAGAAAAATTGCTTGTAGTCACCCAGCCAGACCTCAGCCAGGCGCACCTGGTTACGAGTGATGACTTCATGGCCTTTAGGGAAGGTGTGTGGACTCTTGGTGCGGAAGACGTGGCCCACCACTGAGCAAGGGAGGATTTCTAGCTGACCACCGCACTGCCACACCTGGACATGATACACGAACAATGATGATTTCAAAGCAACATGTCGAAACACTCTTCATCTGGTCAAAATCAGAACATATTCTGTATAGGAGATGAAATGTAGTTAAGACATTGTGATAAAATAAAACTTGAAAATTATGATACTACAAGATGACATTAGAATTTTTAACATTTAAAACAAAAAGGCCTTTTAGAAAATTCACACTAAGTCAGGGGTGGCCAAACTGGTCCTCGAGGGCTGCTGTGGGTGCAAGTTTTTGTTCCAAACAATCCAGCACAGACACTTTGACCAATGAGATATCTGCAGAAAACAAGAAGCACCTGATTGCACTTGTAGGACACCAGATTAGTGAAAAGGTGTTCTCTTGATGGGTTGGAATGGAAACCCGCACTCACTGCGGCCCTTTATGGAACAGTTTGGACATCCCTGCACTAGGTGCTCTTGTTGGGTGAGCCAAAAGGCAAATATAGGCTGCAAACAGTTGTATTTTGGACAAATTCCATATATGCATGCTGTTTATTTTTAGGAAAATACAATTGACTGCTCAGAGTTGGCTGGGATAAGCACCAGCACCTCTGTGACCCTTGCGAGGATAAGCGGAATGGAAGATGGCTGAATGAATGAATAAAACAGCGCCATTTAAGTGACTACTTATTAGACCAAATAAGTCTTAAAACATAATAACAGCAAAATATATTTAAAAAAATATTTCTAGAAGGCAAATGGCACACTTGTGTATAATGTTTCATTTACTTAATGGGTGCATTGAAAAAAACCAAATGACTGACCCGGAAGGACATCTCCACATTCTCGCCACCCCAAATCTCCATCTCGGCATCATAAGTTCCGATATGTTCAAAGTAGCTTTTTGATATGGAAAAGAGACCACCGGCAAAAGTGGGAGTTCTGAAATGTTCACAAGTGATGAAATGATAGTAACAAACAAAATTAGTCGATTTCTGAGTATATAGCGTGGAGAGCTATGACTACATTTGCCAATTGTGCTCACTTGACAGGATGCGTTTCATTGTTGCGTTTTTTAAAGATGTCAGCCGGGATGGCCTCCCAACCAAAAGTCATCCCCCAGTCAAAGTTTCCTCGGCTGCTATAATGCTGGTTGGGCAGAGGCTTTTGGAATTTGAATGTGTCAAGGCTGATGGAGCTGATGTGAGGACTGACCACCGCTGTGGGTTCTTCCACTATGCGGCTCAGCAGAGGCTCCAGCCAACCATGGAAACATTCACCTAAAATCACACAATATCATTCTTTTTTTCCCCTTTTTGGGGAATGTATACATTCATACACCTCAAATGCAAAAGGTAATCCATTTCCAGACCACAAAGGTTGAAAAAACGAAACATATGACATTCTTGAATGAATATACAACACACGGAGTGCTATTAAAATCGTTTTTCGATTCTACATTTCTTCTATATTTCCTTGGTAATTAGTTTTTAAATATAAATTTCAGTCTACCTATGGTTTTACATAATTTCAATTCATCACTCCATTCTTTTGTTTGTCTCAGCATTAAAGGCACATTTTTCGCACTGTAATTTACACCTTCAAAGTAAAAAAAGGAAAATAGACCATAAAGTACGGAAACAATAATATTCTTTTAACAAATATATATATATATATATATACATATATATATATATATATATATATATATATATATATATATATATATATATATATATATATATATATATATATATATATATATATATATATATATATATATACATACATACATACACACACACACACATATATATATATATAGTTTCCAGGTACTCTGGGTTCCACCCACATACCGAAAACATGCATGCTAGGCTGGTTGAACACTCTAAATTGCCCCTAGGTATGAGTGTGAAATGTCTGTCTCATTGTGCCCTGTGATTGGTTGGCCACCAATTCAGAGTGTCCCCTGCCTGTTGCCTATAGTGGGCTGGGATAGGCTCCAGCACCCCACGCGACCCTTGTGAGGATTAGTAGTAGGGAAAATTAATAAATGAATCTACTGAGCGAATGCCTGAGTTTGTGTGTTCTTACAGTGCGCATCGAGGAAGGTGAGCACTTGGCCTTGTGCGACGCTGGCGCCTAGCAATCGGGCCGGGACCAATCCTTTCCTCTCCTGCTGTCTCATCACACGAACAATCTTAAGATCACGGACATACTCATCCAGCTGGTTCTGCAAGTACACTGTAGGGTTGGGAAAGAACATATTTTATATTATTATATTATATACCTATATATAAAATACACAGTGAACACCTCTCAAGGAAGGGACACGGTTTCACTTTTTAACTAGTATTCATTTTTTTCATGTTTAAGAATATATAGGAAGTGGTGGAAGTGGTTAGCATGTCTATCTCACAGTTCTGAGATTGAGGGTTCAATCCCTGGTGGTTTCCGGCCTTCCTGTATGGAGTTTGCATGTTCTCCCGTGGCTGCGTTGATTTTCTCCGGGTCCTGTAGCTTCCCCCCACCTCCCAAAAATATGCAAAGTAGCCTGATTGGATAACCTAAATGGCCCCTAGGTATGAGTTTGAGCGTGAGTGGTTTTTACTCTACTACGTGTGCCCTGTGACCAATTCAGGGTGCCCAGAGTTAGAGTGGGAGAGGCTTCGCCTCCCCCCTGACCCTCGTCAGGATAAGTGGCTCAGAAGATGAGTGAGTTCAAGAGTTAGTTAACACTGCTAAAGAGGATGCTGAAGATTTGATTGGACATGAGATGGGCCCACTCCTTTTTTTTTGTTTAGGAAGATCCCCTTTGCTGGAAAAGAGGTGGGCTGACATAGTCCACATGAGTGGCCAGCCAGGAATCCCAAATAAACACTTTTAGGACTTTTGGGCTTGTGGGGAAGCTTTGCAAAGCAATGGCATATATCCACAGGAAGAGACCCCAAATCCCTTAAAAGCAATATAAAATGATCGGAAATTTACATTAAGTAACCCTGGCATGCCATGAAAATTTAAGGAGGTGACCAAAAAGCAAATGACCTGTGAATACAATGAAGAAGGGACCCAAAATGAGCTCATTGCCTGCCATTGACAATGATAAGTCATCCATTTTTTAACTGGGAGTTCTGGCTGTGTTCCTCGGTCAATGCCATTGATGGCGGAGAGGCGATTGAACAAATATTCTTCCAAATGAGTTGGACATCTAGTGCTATGAATGGCAGCCAATAAGTTTCAAGGAAGTTCTACAAAATTAATAGGATTCAATTTCTCCAGAAATGTCATTTTCTTGCAAGTCTGTTCTATCAAATGAAAGACTTTGGAAGAAGTCCAAAGTTGTTCTTGAGAAATACATTCATTCATTTTCTGAACCGCTTATCCTCAAAAAGGGTTGCGGGGGTGCTGGAGCCTATCCCACGCCAACGACGGGCACCATTCACGCTCATACCTACAGACATTTTAGAGTGTTCAATCAGTCTACCCTCCATGTTTTAGGTATGTGGGAGGGAACCGGAATACCCAGATAAATCCCTCGCAAGCCCGGGCAGAACATGCAAACTCCACACAGGAGAACCAACCTGCGATCGAGCCCACAACCCTAGAACTGTGGCTGAGGTCTATTTGCTAACCACTGCCTTGGAGAAGTACATTTACACAATAGTTTCTGCCAGGTAAAATTCGTTAATAGGATTCCTGGGTGCCTACAAAAGTTAGACCAAGATTCAATTAAACAAACAAAAACGGTGACATCTTGAAACAAAAACAATGTCAGTATTTAGTAGAGTACATCAATATGAACTTTCCAGCCAAATGAATTGTATACTGGAATCTCAATGAGCCTTGTTAGGTGTGGTAATAATTATGGGTGTGTAAGGTAATTGCATTTACAGTGAGTCAGGTGCCCGATGAATAAAGAGCAAGGAGTGATCATGATGTTCGTTTTTTTCTTATTAATTCAATGAGGGAAGCCAGGAAGACTGAAAATGTATTTCTGGGTGCAGTAAGTACTAAACAAACGAGTTAGGGGTCTAAATTTTTTCCAAAAATAAAAAGCTGTTCCTTGCAGGGAGTACCCAGAAAGTGAGTTGTCAAATCTTAAATATACAATTTTTTGTAAGTGGCTGCAAGAAAATCTGCCAAAGATCTACTATTCCATACATTCACTTTATCAGGTTGAGATTTGAACTGCTTTGATTTATGCAAAGATAACAGATTTTTTTTTGCTTTTACACAAATCAACTGGTGGAGAGATTTTCAGTTCTGCCTCACACGCTGACCACTCTTCTCTACTCAATTTGTTGTATGTGCCTATAATTTAATTTTCAACCTTTGAACGTGTTCACTGTTGTCATTGGCTGGCTAGCCGGCCCCTCTCCCACCTTCAGTGCTCGCGTCGTCCACAAGGATGATTTCTTTAAGCAGGGCGGCGGGGGACATGTGCAGAACGCTGTAGACCGTCCGGAGCAGTGTTGACCAGGCCTCATTGTGGAACACAATGATCACGCTGGTGTCAGGCAGGGGAGGGCATCGGGAAAACCTCTGGGCCAAACACCTGAATATGTTGCAGGACATTCTAATTAAGTCAATCAATTCCAAACACGTCGAGATCTGCCAATTCCAATGGGAATTTGGAAAAAGTTAACGACCAGCAAAGCCTCCCTATAAATTGCATTTTCTTTTTATTATATTATTATTAAAGGTATCATCTGGGTCTAATGGACTCATTCACTGACATGGCTTAAATTGAGTGTGTTTTCTGGGGTCGAACCCACACCCCCAGAACTGCGGGGCCAATGTGATAACCACTTATCACCAGGCTTTCCCAACAGCTATAACACATATTGTGAATCGATGATGCATACTTATGATGACGTGGTTCATTCACCTGCCTTCTGTGAGAGCAACATGGGATCGAGTCCCTTTCAGTGGCGTAGTGTTTGTGAGTGCGAATGGTTGTCTGTGTCTGTGTGTGAACTTTGACTAAATACCGACCAATTTAGAGTGTAGTCTGCCTTTCGCCCCGTGTCAGCTGGGATAGGCTCTGGCACCCCGTGACCCTGATCAGGATAAGCAGTGTTGAAAACGAATGAATGAATGGTCTTATTTAAAGATTAACTGTAACCAAACAAACATTTTTAACTAATATGAATATTCAACAATAACATAAGTGAGAGAGATATGTTGTACTATTCAGCTTTCAATCAAAGTCTCTATTTACGAGGCTATACTTTAGGTTCAAACCAAATTGCAAGTTGTTCATGCCGTCATAAAAAAGGTAACTGGTCAGGATTATTTTCAATGACTTGATTATGATTCAGTTATAAGGTTGATCCATAGCATGTCAGAAAATAGGGAAAATATTCATCATTGTTTTTCAAAGCAAAGCATTTTTTTTTGTTTCCCAAGATCATCAGTCTGCTTTCTTTGAAGACTAAAGAAATTCAGAATTTATTTGAAAATGTTGAGGCTGAAACAAGAGGATTTAAGATAATTCATCAATCTTTCGAAGTTGTTGTCTAGTTGCTTCATTTACTTTATGTGAATAGATTATTTTTGACAGCTCCACATTACATTAAGTCTTATCAGAAACACTTTTGATCTCACGTGATGTTAGAACACCATATGATAATCACTTTTCATTTATTCATTTTATGAACCGCTTATGATCACACGGCTCACGGGGTATGCTGGAGATTATGCCAGCTGACTTCGGGCCAGAGGCGGGGGACACCCTGAATCGGTGGCCAACCAATCGCAGGGCACAAGGAGACGGACAACCAAGCACACTCACACCCATACCTAGGGGCAATTCAGAGTGTCCAATCAGCCTACCATGCATGTCTTTGGAATGTGGGAGGAAACTGGAGTACCCGGAAAAAAACAACGCTGGCCCGGGGAGAACATGCAAACTCCACACAGGTGGACTGACCTGGATTTGAACCCAGGTACCCCACTGTGAGGCCGATACGCTAACCACTCAGCCCCGGGCCGCCCCACATTAATATCTAGATGCAAATTACAGTGTCCAATCAGACTACCATGCATGATTTTGGAATGTAGGAGGAAACCGGAGTAGTACTTGGAGAGAACCGACTAAGGCCTGGGGAGAACATGCAATCTCCACACAGGAAGGTCATACCTGGGATTGAACCGTCTCAGGAGGTTATAATCACTGTTTCTATATATAATTTGCATTTAGATGGATGATTTTTTTTATGGGAATTTGGGTCAACCTTACGATAGAGACACTGCACCACTGTCAGCTGGTATGATGCTGAGTAGCTGAGTTGCTGACCGTTACAGTAATTTATAAGAAGGTCCAGATTTTAAAAGGGTTGTGAAGAAAAAATGAGATAAGGTCTCTTACTCTGGAGGACGAGTGTCATCGCCGAGGTTCCGGCTGAGCGAGATACGATCGCTCGCGAACAAGTTGAAGCAATGTTTGGTCATGCCGGCCTCCTTCTCCTTGATCTCCAAGGGAGACATGTCTTTCTTTTCAAAGCCTTCACCAAAGGCGCCGGGCGCTTTGGGGTCTTGAAGTGGTCTCTCCATATGAGGCTTGAGGTCCTCCTGGCTGTAAAAACCAGGGAGGCAAATCTCAGTTTCCTTCGGATTCGGGATCTGGAAGCCAAAGTTTTTGATGGCTTCTCGGACCAGGACCATCACTTTCTCCTTCCCTGCCACCTGGGGCCAACGGCTCTGTTCATTGGTGGCAGAAGTGTCAGGATCCAGCTGGAGGAGCACCATAGCCACCACAAAGATGACCCCCCCGAAAAGGGCCAATTTTAGAATGGATGTCCGGCGGCGGGGGAACAGACGCATGGTTCAGAAGAAGCTGACACGACCCTGTGGTTACATGAGTTTGTAAAGTGATTTGAGGAAGCGGTTAGAAGTGACTCATCGAGGCTCAACCACTCAAACTCCCTTCATGTGTCATAGCAGCAGGTTCACGTAACACCACACCTTTCACCAGGACACACGTGAGAGCAGTCGAGCCAGCTTGAGATCACTCCCACCTTGCTCAAATCACTCCACAGGTGGAGTGACAGCTGAAGTATGAAGTCTTGTACGTCATCCCCACATGGCTGAAAATAACGTTTCATGCATTGCACTAACAGGATCTAACCACTGCAACGGTGACTGTCTAAAGTGAACACGGAAATTCAGTCTTACGCTTGCCCATCATTTATTTACCTGCGAGTCATTGAAAGGGGCCACCCATTGGCTTTGAGTAACAAATTACCCTGGTCGTTACTGCATTAATAAAACAAGTTATCCAGAAATTAATTGAGAAAGCACTTGAGAAGGGCTTTTAACGTGTACATTGGTATGAAAAGTTTGAGCACACAGACAATTTCCCAAATTTTCATTTATAAATCCTATATATTGAATTACTAAGTTAGTGATTCAAACACTCGAGGATTTATAAAAGAAAATTTGGGAAATTGTCAGCATGCTCAAACTTTTCATACCACCCAAAATCACACTATTATTAAGAACCAGAAGAGACAGGCCAAGAAATGGTGTCAATGGTTAAAGACAACCCACAGATCACCCCTGCATCATTTTGAAGCAGATGTTGTCACCATGCTTTATTCAATTACTATATTCAGCACAAGGAGATGCTATAGGAGAGTGATGAGTAAGAAGGCTTTCTGCAAACATGGACTCACTTGAGGTATGCAAAAGCACAAACGTTAAGTTTAACCATTAATTCATGACCAATATAACTATAAAAACCACACAGGCTTTTTGGAGAGCTTCTCAACCCCATTTGTTAGGTCACTGGTCACATGGTGAGGACAAGGATCAAATGACAATAAACCAAAATGGCTCCTCATTGCTCAACATATTGTAACTGAAAAATAAACAAATAAAATCAGTTATTTTATTAGGAACAAAGATTATTAATTCTCCACTGATTCAGATTTTTCTCTCGAGGGGGGGGGGCGTGGGGGGGGGGGGGTGAACAATATCATGTTTACTGATTTTTTGCCTAACCTGTCAGGGGTCGCCGCAGTAAGACCGTTTGAGTTTTTGTTTGAGTTCGATTTATTTATTAAGGGACAGCACTTATTAATGAACATATGTAAATATGTAAAATTGTAGCCGAGGGCTAATTTCCATCTTTAGTCCCTTGTGTAGGTTGAAGATAAACGATGACACATTTTAAACACAGCTGTCATGTGGTGTAGGGGTTCACTCATCTGACTTCGGTGTGGGCAGGTGCGGGATCAATTCCCGCTGGTGGTGGTATGATTGGGACTGTGGATGGTCATTTTTCTCTCTGTATTCCTTATGACTGACTGGCGACCACTCCAGGGTCTAGTCTGCATTTCGCCTGTAGACAGCTGGGTTAGGCTCCAGCAACCCCCGCAAACCCTTCGAGGATGGGTGGTATGGAAGATGAATGAATGACATTCTAGACACAGTTTTAGACAGCATTGTGATTCCGGTCCAGGCAGTGTGGGATCGAATCCCACTTTGCGGCAGTGTGATAATGAGTATAGATCTTTGTGTGCCTTTTACTGACTGGCATCCAGATTAGGTTGTGTCCACCTTTCACCCAAAGGCAGCTGGAATAGGCTCCAGCACCCCACAACCCTGGCAAGGATAAGTGGTGTTAAAAATGAATGGATAGTCATTAAGACTTGTGCAACTACTCTTATGTTAACAAGAGAGAAAAAAAGCTCAGTAAATAGAGACATAAAAAGTAAAAATAATTAGAATTTTGATGTGGTTGTAGAAGTAGTGTAGTAGTTGTAGTAGTAGTAGTGGTAACAAGATGGAGCTGTGCAAAAGGAAATTTCAGAAAATGATTTATCAATATTGATCCATATATAAGGCGCATGGTATTATAAAGCGCACTGCTGGCACGGTGACCAAGTAGTGGGCAAGTTGCAATGACTTCAGTAAAACTACCGTATTTTCACGACTATTTGGCACATCGTATTTTACGCCGCAGTGTCACACTTTAGACACACAAAGCACGCACCATTTCATTAGACGCATATATATTATATATGGATGAACATCGAAACGCAATAGCGCTGGCTACCAGAAGCAGCTTATTTCCGGGTTCCGGTGCGCAGTGACTGCTGGGAAATATAGTTCTTGCACGCAACACCCACACGCTAAAAACACGCTTTAAAAAGGCAACGGAAGCAAAACTGAGTTCGGTTGTACTTTATTTAGACATTTTACAACTTACTCACGTCATCTTCACCCACAAATCCATCAAAGTCCTCATTTTCTGTGTCCGAATTAAACAATTGCCCAAATGAGTCTTCCAAAACGCTGGGTCCCGCGGTTGTAGTTCTTAAGCCTCCGGGAATGACGGCAAGCTCCGAGTTATTATATATAATATATATAGACATAGTTCACAGTCTAGCTTTGAATGCTCTGTTGACGCCAACATTTAGCGGCAGGATTTCTTTTGTAAATACAGCCGAAATGACGGCCAGCACCAAATTAGTGTGGTCGCCATCATACTAACTGTATTGAAGAACTGGGTGTATTAAGAACTCTATATCCCAGCAGTCACTGCGCAGTACTTTATCTACGGGAAAATAGTAGAGTCGGGGGCTGGTTTCCGTAGTTGTCCTATCGACTGATTTATTTTATTTTATCGTGATACCAATTTTAGTATTGGTCCATATATAAAGTGCACTGGATTATACGGCGCCCTGTCTATTTTGGAGAATTTTTTTGACTTTTATGCGCGCCTTATAGTCGTGAAAATACGGTATATGCTATATTAGTTATATATGGAAACACTGATGTAGGTGAAGGATGCTCGTTGCAAAAAGACCTGAAAACCGTGTTGCTGTTCGCCCTCTTCACTGTTTGGTTTTTGTTGTTTAGCGCAGTTTAGACTAACTGAAAATTCTAGAACTATTTCTATATATAAATTTGAACTATATTCATCACATTTGCATGTTTTTCAAGAAAAAAATTCTTTCTTTCTCAATGTTTTACACTCCCCTCTAGCGCGCAACTTTGGTACTGTTGCGTGTCTATTCACCAGCACAGTTGTTCAGGAACATAAAATTGACTTGTTAATCAGCATTAGGCACATTTGCATGGTATTTAATTCATAGGCATCTTTCATTGACTTATCATAAACTATAAATGTAGTACTCAATGGATCAATTAATATCTAATTTAATGTGACATTAAACAGAACCTTAGCTGTGAACACAATCCAACTTACGTATTGTTTTAAAGGGGCAACATTGGGTTTTCTCTATAAAAATGGGCTCAACGTTGCCCGAACGTCCCCCAGCGCCTTTCCTTCTTTTGGTTTTGTGACCACCAGTGTGTTCTTTGATTTTACCGCGGAGGCAAACAGTGCTACAGGGTTTCACCTTCTTTGATAGGTACTGTATTTTACGGACTATAAGTCATACTTTTTTTTCGTAATTTGGCAGA